>NC_133802.1:20456635-20576635 GCF_043250625.1 Sebastes fasciatus
CCTAAGGGGTTGCCACCCTCACTGGTGCGTCTGGATTTAAGAGAGAATACGATCACAGAGGTCTTAGAAGGAGCATTTGCCAACCTGACTAAACTCGAGTATTTGAACTTGGAGTGGAATTGCCAGCGTTGTGACCATGCAGCCAGGCCCTGCTTTCCTTGCCCACAAAATCTCCCTCTACGCCTACATCCAAACTCACTCTATGCTGAGAACAGCTCCATCACCTTCATAAGCTTGAGAGGAAACTCTCTGAAAACATTCCCAGAGGGTCTTTTTCAACCTTTGAAGAAGTTAAAGGGATTGGACCTCTCCGACAACCTCCTGGCGTATGCGATACGTAACGGCACCTTCTTTGCAGAGCTGAAGGGCCTCACTTGGATTAGCCTTATCTATAACTATGAACCACTGAAGACATTTCCGGAACTGCGCCTCTCCCCGCATATTGGCAATATGTCTGGTCTAGAAGGTCTTCTTCTGAGTGGTAACTTTTTCCACACGCTTTCAGGAGAGAGCCTTAAGGTTGTGTCCAAACTTCAAAACCTAACGAAACTAGAACTGAGAATGAACTTCATCAATACTTGTAACTTGACGTCTCTGAAACAGTCACCATCTCTCATCAATATCGACCTCTCCCAAAACATGCTTAATTTCCTTCCGTGCTGCTCGAGTCCGTTGTCTGAGATTGCGGCACAGGAAAGCTGTCGGAGCCAGAACTCGTTTACACATAATTTTCCAGACCCACCCCTTATGCTAATAGACCGAGAAGCCACATCTGGAGGTGATACCTGGGAATCCAACCAGTCAAACAGGCTGGATTTGTTGGAGGACAATGAGTCACAATTCAAATCGCTATACGACTTTAAAATCATTTTCTGCAAGGGCAAACTGACGTTTGACCTGTCTCAAAATGACATCCTGTCTATTAACAAAAAGGTGTTTGTAGGCATGGAAGATGCTGTTTGTTTAGACCTTTCCTTCAATTACATGAGTCAGGCATTAAAGGGCGGGCTGTTTAGTAGCATGAAAAAAATAGTTTTTCTTAATTTGTCATTCAATAGACTGGATTTTTACTATAACGAAGCTCTCAGTGAGCTTAAAAGCACTCTGAAGGTTCTAGACGTTAGTAACAATGAATTTCACTTCAAAATGAGGGGCATGGGCCATCGTTTTGAGTTCCTTCAAAATCTGACAAACTTGGAGGTTCTGAGTCTGGCGAACAACGGCATTGGGATGCGAATAGATCAGAGGCTGATCAGCAGTTCTTTGAAGTACCTCTACTTCTATGGAAATCACCTGGACATCATGTGGGACTCTGATAACAACAAGTACACGCATTTCTTCCAAAACCTGACAAACCTCACCTACCTTGACATCTCCAACAATGATCTGAAAGCAATCACACCAGAAGTGCTGTGTAACCTCCCAGGAAGCATGGAGACTCTCCGCATCTGCAACAATTTTCTGAAATATTTCCCATGGCAAAACGTCTCGGCGTTCAGCAATTTATGTCACCTGAACCTCAGTCAAAACTTCCTCTATTATTTGCCTTATAAAGTCATAGAATTTGGAGCAAAATTTACTCTCTTGGACCTCAGTCACAATCGCCTTAGTATCATCCCTGAGAATTTCTTCAGTATGGCGAAATCCTTGCACTACCTGTATCTCAACCACAATCAGATCAAAGCGTTGAACCATCAGTTTCTCCCCGCCCCCTTCAAAAATGGAAGCGCCCTTCAGAAACTCACCCTGCATGCAAACCCCTTTAAATGCGACTGTGATACGTCATGGTTCGCGGACTTCTTGCGTCACACTCCAGTGCAGATCCCTTACCTCACCACACATATACACTGTGATTACCCAGAGTCCCAACAGGGCCGGAGTATACTGTCTATGGACCAGCGTTCCTGCCAGGACATATATGGTGGCTTAGCCTTCGTCGTCTGTTGCTTCTTGGCTGTGACGTTCACTGTTCTGCCCCTACTGAAGCATCTCTATGGCTGGGATCTGTGGTATTGCTTACAGGTACTTTGGGCAGGACATAAGGGCTACTCCCAGCTCGCCGGTATTGATTCACATTATCAATACGATGCTTTTGTGGTGTTTGACACCAGCAACCGGGCTGTGAGGGATTGGGTCTACAATGAGTTAACCGTCAATCTGGAGAACTCGGGTCAGAGGATGTTTTGTCTCTGTTTGGAGGAGAGGGACTGGATTCCTGGGCTTTCCTGTATTGAAAATCTACATAATGCTGTCTACAGCAGTGTGAAGACGGTGTTTGTTTTGTCCAATGGTGCCACTGGCGGTGAGACGGTGAACGGTGTGATCCGCCAGGCTTTCTTCATGGTTCAGCAGCGGCTTCTGGACGAGAAGGTCAGTAAAATTCACTTTTATATTTCCAAGTGCATTTTAATTTTTAAATAACTAATAAATAATTTATTCAATTTTTTATTTTTAACTCTATATTATCTCTGATTTTATCCAAATAAGGTGGATGCAGCTATGATGGTTCTGTTGGATGAGATGTTTCCAAAACTGAAGTACCTCCAGCTGAGGAAACGGTTGTGCAGAAAGTCTGTGTTGTCCTGGCCGAGAAACCCAAGAGCTCAACCCCTTTTCTGGAACCGAATGAGAATGGCATTGTCGTCAGATAACCTCAAATTCTATGACAACAACATGAGTGAAAGTTTTATATGACTTCCTTTTAACTGCTGATAGAGAGCAGTTGTAGCCCTTGTCGTTAAGAATCTTCCCATTACATCATTTTGACAAACTTACCCTCTCCTTAATTGTGTCACATAATGTAATGATACTCGGTTGATGTTTGTAATACCCTATGTAACTATCATTTTTTAGATTAAAGGTTCTATATATATACGGGATTCAGAGCATTAATATAGCAGCAAATAGCTATTGTCTATGTAAAGATATAGAGGAGTAATGTCTACCTGAGCAGAGAATGAAGTCGCTCTCCCTCTGTATGTGTTGTAATCTGAGCTTCTCTGTGCTTTGTTGACATAGCCGGCCAGTCGTGCTTTTAGTACATGTGAGCCTCACTGTTGTGCCTTACTGGCTAGCTAATGGCCGCCGCTCTGCACTGCGTCATACGGCGGTTACCGCTGATAATGGTGTACCGACCCACGTCGTCGTCGCAGAAGCGTGGCGCCCACCCACCAGTCCCCTCCTCAGGTAAACACTGTTAGCTCTGTCACCACTGTTGCCACTGTTTGTACTGTTCATGCTGTTGGCACCGTTAGCTGCTAGCCACCATGTTGAGAGCCATGTGGAGGCAATAGAAATGCTCTGAATTCCGTATTTAGCACCTTTAAAATGTAAGCGCTCTTCAATGTGCTGTAAATATTTTACTAATGATCTTATACTGCACTAGAACTTTTACTCTTGTGTGTTAAACTCTATTTTAGCTTCTATCCTAGCTTTTATTTTTAGCTTGTTTTTATTTTCTAATCTTTAATGTTTTTGTTTTTATAACTGTTTTAATAATGTCTTAATGTTCTTTTGCACTTTGTTGCAATGTTCTTGAATGTTTATGTAAAGCAATTTGAATTGCCCTGTTGCTGAAATGTGCTATACAAATAAAGGTGCCTTGCCTTGGCTTACTTTTCAAGATTGTGTTCTGTTGTTTTATCTAACAAAAGTTGACGCTTTAATACTTGTCTTCAGAGAGTTTGAGCCAGGTAGGGACATGTTGCTATCGTGGGCTGCAAAATGAATAGAGACACTGTACATTGTAAATTGGCATTGATATTGGACTATACAAATAAACTTCACTTCACTTGACTTCACTTGTTTTCACATGAGTAGCTTGATTACTTAAGATTACATCCTTTCTTACAAAGGAGTAATGTAGTGTGTTTGTATATAAATGCCCCCACTCCTGATCTCAAAATTTCACTTCTCTTTGGTTAGATGTTGGCAGGAAATGAAACTGATAATTGTTTCTTACAGGTCACAGATGGCTAACAACAACATGTTATGCACCCATTCAAAGTAAGAAAGGTCACCTGTGTCATTTCTCGAGAACTTTAAGCGGAAAAATTGGGACAAATCTGGCAACACCAATTTTCAAAGCAAGGAAGCTTTACATAAGTAATCCTGCAAGCTCCTGACCAGAATAGGCGATTCAAAGATAAATGACAGATGTGCATGCAAACCTATTGAAAGTTTCATAAACAACACCTGATGTGCAGTGCTTCTGTACTGTACACTTACACCTGAGATCCCTAGCCTATTTCATTTCTTGTCTCGTGGTCCGGGAATTCCATCTGACAAAACGGCATCTCTTTTCTGAGAGTGAAACCTCTGACCAAAAATAGTTATTTTTACTCATTTTCTGTCTGAGTTATATTGAGTGAATGAACAGTGAACTGAACAGCTGCAGACCTCTAACAGCCTCCTCAAAGTGCCCTGTCCAAGGTGCACAGTTTTTAGAAAATTTAAAAACCTTTGGCTAAATCCACACATGGTGTTAAACCTGCAGTAGGCAGAATCTTTTTGGCATCATTGGGCAAAAATTCCATAATAACCTTTCAGGATATTGTAATTCAAGTGCTCTGATAGATAACTAGACTTCTGCACCTCCTCATGGCTCTGTTTTCAGGCTTTAAAAAAATCTACCCATGACGGGAGACTGTGGACGATCACAGGTCATTTCAGAGAGAGAGAGAGCGTTCCTATTGGCTGTTCAATCAAACGGAGGCAGCTGTCAATCACTCAAAAACTCAGATCAAACGGTCAAACTAGGCAGCGCTGATCAAATATGAATCAATATTCTGTTACTGTTAATGCCTATTTCTTGCCTCAAATGTTTTCAGAAACATCTGGTAGTGTACTGTTTAGCATGTAGAATGAGAAAGTGTGCTCCGGCTTGTGGGCGGTGCTTGGTATTTCCTCAACTGATCTCAACATGGCTGCAGGGTCACAGACTTTCTCATTTTACAGCCTTTAGTACACTACAAGATGTTTCTGAAAACATTTTTATGTGTGAAATAGGCATTACAGTAACCGAATATTGATTCATATTTGATCAGCGGTGCCTAGTTTGAAGATGATCACTATATCCTGACAGTAGTGCATGAGATATCATGTGCCTCTGTGTCCTCCGGTGCTCTTAATGGCATCTGCAGGATTTCACAGATCGTAGGAAAACAACCCATAAGAGCCAAGCTGGAGCCTGCCGTCTATGAGCCAGCTGTCAATCACTCGCGAACTCCAATCACACGGTCAAACTAGGCAGCGCTGATCAAATATGAATTCATATTTGGTTACTGTAATGTCTATTTCACACATAAAATGTTTTCAGAAACATCTTGTAGTGTACTAAAAGCAGTAAAATGAGAAAGTTTGTGACCCGGCAGCCATGTTGAGATCAGTTGAGGAAATATACCAAGCATCGCCCACCAGCCGGAGCAAACTTTCTCATTTTACAGCGAAACAGTACACTACAAGATGTTTCTGAAAACATTTGAGGAGAGAAATAGACATTACAGTAACAGCATATTGATTCATATTTGATCAGCGCTGCCTAGTTTGACCGTTTGATCAGAGTTTTTGAGTGATTGACAGCTGCTCAGAGATGGCAAGGCTCCAGCTCAGCTCTGATTGTTTTTTTTCCTCCGATCTGTGGTTAAATCCTGCAGATGCCATTATAGGAGCACCGGAGGACACCAGAGGACACATGATGTTTTTTTCAGATTACCTGTCTAAACCCACTATACTGTCAGGATATAGTGACCGTTTTATAAAAAAATAACTTTTTTTAATCATATTTTGCTCCATTTCTATACCCACTGCAGCTTTAATTTAATTCACTTGGCAAATTTTTAAATTAAGATAAATTAAGATAAGATATTCCTTTATTAGTCCCGCCTTGGGGAAATTTGCAGTACAGCAGCAAAAGGGGGATAGTGCAAAAAACAAGATGCATCAGCTAACAGTAAAAAAAACAAAAGAGCTAAACAAAGTGTAACAAAATATGAACCAAGGAAGGAAGTATAAAAATAGGAGCCTTATATACAGTATTGACAATAACCAGACTATTAACAAAAAACTCCTCACCACCACCACCCCATGGGTCATATATGTGGTTCATAGTGGATGCATTTAAGGTTTACTGCTGACTGACTGACTGACTGGATGTGTCCACTGAATCTGCAGATGTGCATGTTGTCAAGTTGTGCTGCAGACTAAATGGAGCAAGTTCAGGGTTGTTTTTATTAACACCAATTCATACAAATTCAGCTCAAACAGCAGTCATAGAAAAACTTGCATGATTAAGAAACTGTGTAATAACCCAGTGGTTCCCAAACTGTTTCAGGTCAAAGACCCCCCTAAACTATCACATTTTGTCCCAGGGTCCCCCATCTAAGATAAGATAAGATCTTCCTTTATTAGTCCTGCAGTGGGGAAATTTGCAGTGTACAGCAGCAAAGGGGATAGTGCAAAAAACAAGATGCATCATCTAACACAGTAAAAAAAAAAAGAGCTAAACAAAGTGTAACAAAATATGAACCATTTAAATAGAAGGAAGTATAAAAATAGGAGCAGTATATACAGTATTGACAATGAACAGACTATTAACAAAATTGCACAAGGGGAAAATGATATTGCACAGTGAAAATTAATGAATGAATGAAATTCCACCTGTAAGGGTCCCTGTATAGCTAAAACCTTACACAAGTAACCAACTCGACGCCCATGTAGGTGTAGTAGCCTATGAAAAAAGCAGAAACCCTCCCATCCATCCTTGCTGCTCGTGCTGTGCCCCACCACCACGCCGGTCGCGCACGCGCCAGCTTGTGTGAGAGCGCGCGCCCACGCGGACCCGATGGCAGGACAGGTCACGAGAGAGATGAGCCGATGAAATCATGGAGCCTCGCTGTGCAGAGGAGGTCGGAGTCGGAGGACAGGGTACGGTCGGGACTTCACGGTGATGGAGAGCTGCCTGTCCGGTAAGCTAGAGAGCAACACGCTGCCTGCCTGTGTGCACACCTGCACTTTTATGGCATATCATTTGACAAACATTATTAAAACAAAACTGTGCTTCCAGTTTTGTGTGTGGCAGATTAATTATTATGTAAGGTACTAGCTCTGAAGTCATGTAGCCGTGCGCATATGAGCAAGAAACTAATCCTTCATCATGCCGCCGTGGTGGTGGTGGTCGTAGTAGAGTTATTCAGGCGGTCTGTGTCTCCACTCGTGCAACCACCCGTGAAATATACCAGTCTACTTTATAGTTTGCACGTTATAACGTTGGTGCTTGTTGAGCTGAAATGTTCTCATGCAAATGAACCAGTTATACGCGGTTGCAGTTTGGGTGGTGCCTCGAGTTTTCTCTTCGCTGCAACAGCTGGCTGCCAACTCATGAGTGTAAGTGCAGAGGCGAAGTGAGACGTTTTTTCTACTTTTTGGCATTTTATTTTTGTATTTTTAATCAATCCTTTTTGTCTTTTTTGTCAAAATGATTTGACAAGGATTCATACAGCTCCGTAAACTTAAACACAGAAACACAGACCTCCATCTTAATGCTATAATGATATTTGATATATGTAGACAGAGCTTCTGTAGGAGCAATCTAACATGTTTCCTTGTTTTAAAGGGTTATCTTTGTGTTTTTATTTGAATCATTCATTGATTTTTTAAATATATATATATGTATATAAAACACAATTGGTGTACCGAAATGATACAGGCTGGTACTTGCTGGTTCCATTGCTGGCACACACAAGGCTATACAATTCATTGTCTCAAACAATGATGGATAATGATGGATTGACAGCTATGTTTATGACTGACAAGCAGATTTAACCAATCTCTCAGTTGCATCCTATTGCAGTGACTCAAAGCACCCAATCCTCTTGGATTAGAGGAGGGATTATGATTTGGATTTGCCTCTGCTTTGCAGATAGTCCCCAATATCTGGTCCATCATGCATGGACTGGGGTCGTGCTTACTTTGATTCCCTGGGGATATTTATTTTTGACCTATACTTGTATTAATGTGTGGCTTTTTGCCTCTTTAAGACAACAAATGACCCATTATTGTGTATGATATAAACTAAGGCTGTCAATCGATTAGATTATTTCATCGGGATTAATCACAAATTAATCACACATTTTTTTAATCTGTTCAAAATGTCCCTTAAAGGAAGATTTGTCAAGTATTTAATACTCTTATCAACATGGGAGTGGGCAAATATTCTTGCTTTATGCAAATGTATGTATATATGTATTATTGGAAATCAATAAACAACACAAAACAATGACAATTATTGTTCAGAAACCCTCACAGGTACTGCATTTAGCATACAACAATATGCTCAAATCATAACATGGCAAACTCAAGCTCAACAGGCAACAACAGCTGTCAGTGTGTCAGTGTGCTGACTTGACTATGACTCGCCCCAAACTGCATGTGATTATCATAAAGTGGGCATGTCTGTAAAGGGGAGAATCGTGGGTACCCGTAGAACCCATTTTCATTCACATATCTTGAGGTCAGAGGTCAAGGGACCCCTTTGAAAATTGCCATGCAAGTTTTTCCTCGCCAAAATTTAGCATAAATTTGCAGCGTTATTTAGCCTCCTTCACGACAAGCTAGTATGACATGGTTGGTACCACTGGGTTTCTTAGGTTCTAGTTACATATGATGATAGTAGTTCACTCTAGCTTTAAAACTGAGCCCGCTACAACCTCTGAAAGATTGTTGCGTTAATGCGTTAAAGAAATTAGTGGTGTTAAAAGTATTTTGCGTTATCGCGTTAACTTTGACAGCCCTAATATAAATATATTGTATATTACTGTATATACTGATTGTATCCTAATATGGGCATAGTTTTAACATGCTGTACTTTCCAACTATGATTTAGCCTAAATTCCAAGTGCCTCCTCTGGTCCATTTTTAGTCGAATCCTAGGGTATCCTATGGTGGGTATAAAGTCTGACAATGAGCTTTGCAAGTGCCCGAGAGGGATGGCAGATAATACTGGTTTTCCAATTCCCTCTGCAGTCTCCATTGGCCATAGCTCAGGTTCCTTCAGATCTGAGCAGGCATTATAATCCATGTGCTATATGGCGGTAGATTGAGTGCTGTCCGTGGTGCTGAAATGGTCAAACTTGTCCCTCTACCTGTTTTTTTCTTTCACCATCTACTGTGGTGGCTTCTGTACATAATGAGTGAGAAACCAGCAGTATGCTACAGCAGGATTTGTCTGCTCTGAGGTTGTGAAATTAGATTTTTGCATGTATAACTAAAATCATAATAACACACTTACTGGGTAATTTATAGAAAAGTCTATTTATAAAACTATGTAAAAAGATATATATATTTTATTTTTACTCAGTAGGCCACATTCTGTTTGAACCTGGTATTTCTGCACAGTTGCAGATAAAGATCAGACTACACTTAGTATTATACTATTTGTAGAATTAGATTCCAGTGGTGGCCGCGTAGGATTGTTTCCGACTCGTGTGATCCAAACATTCCCAATAACTCCAGAGCATTGTAAAGTCCAAAAGTCAAAAGTTATTGAAAAAAATTTGCTTGGCGTATCCGTCAAGACGTCATCACTTTATTTATGTTGACGAAACTGACAAGTTATTTTCAATAAAGAGTATTAAAGTCCATTATTCAGCCATTGATTTAATAAAAAAAAAGACAAACTAATTCAATATGACTGAATCACTTTATTTAAATTGAGGATTTTGTTTGAGGATTTGTAATTTTTTTGGGGGTGATGACATCACTGAGGATTACAGAGTACTGTAGTCATTTTAATTTTATTTTCATTGGTACTCAACCCTGCTCCTGTGGACCCACGGTCTTGCTTATTTCCCGTAGCCCCGAGCTCTGCCCACACCTGATTAGCTGAGGCAGATGTTTTTAGTTGATCAAGAGCTGTTGCCTTTCAGCCCTTGATTGGCCGCACCTGAGGAGCAGGGAAAGATGGTGAAAAAGCAGGACTGTAGGTTCCAACTTCCCAGGAGCAGAGATGGAAACCACTGAACTAGATCAAGAATATAATTGCGATGTACTAAATATAAGTCTGTGACTGGTTCTCTGGATTATTCAGTGCAAGAAATGATGGTATTCATCACTCTTTAAATCTGTCGGGTCTTAATTATTTCAATTTCAACCATGAACCATGCAGGGCTGAGTAGCAAACAGAAATTTGGCATTGTTGGTCAGATTTGTAGGCTTGGTTACTTATTCATATTTTCCTCATTTAAATCATAATTCTGCCAGTTTTAGACTGTTTTTTTTTTTTTTTTTTAATTTAGGCAAAGTTCTTGTACAGGTGTTTGTGTTTAGACAGTATTTGACATTTGAAAAGTTTTGAATATTTTGTTAAAGAAAAAAAGGGTTTTGGAGAAAAACATGTTTATATTGCTAGGTAAAGTAACAAAAAAGTTGTTTTGGTATCAGTATGAAACTTGGTCTTATATTGACAATAGTATAGTAAAATGATAACCAACCCTATGAACCATGTAGTGATGCTGCTTTTGATATTTATTTTTATATGACTGGATCTGAATATTTGTCCTTCTGTTACTTGTCTAGAATCCATGATGTCCTGCACTGTAGCTGAAACCACAACTCCTCTGGCCTGTTTGTCTGGGAGCCCTCTAGCCAACCGCCACTGCCGTTTTCTTCTAATAGAACTAAATGAGACTCAGCCTCAAGCCCTAAACAATCAGGGATGGACAGGTGAAAACTGAGAGGCCGAGAGGTGGCCTTTGTTCTAAACCTTGTCATCCATTCTTGCCCCATAAAGGGACATGAAAATATTCCCAACCTCTTCTCAGAAGTCCACTTTTGCCATATAAAAAAATGCCTTTAAACATTAGAGCCAAGCCCGCGCAGACCAAGCTGCTAGCTGGCCCAAAGAGTAGCGGGCACACCGATGGCAGCACATCTCATTCACGCTTTTCCAGATCCCCCAAACAGGGGAAAGGCAAACAGGCTGTAACCTCAGCACTAGGTTCCCGCTCGGGGCTGGAATCAGGCTCTGTGTCGGGGGGTGCGCCTGCACCAGCGCCTAAAGTGTCTGGAAGTGAAGGGTCGGTGTCGAGGCCAGGTTCAAAGATCAAACCTGGCCCGGCAACAGAGAAAGGAGCAACTCGTGGCTCAACGACAGCTCCGGGGGGTAAAACCCTGTCTATGGAGAACATCCAGTCTATAAGCGCTGCCTATGCCACTTCAGGCACCATGTACCCCTGTGAGCGAGATTCCTTGGAGCCCTCTGGTGGGTACCCGAAAGGCACCATGACGCTGGGCAGGAGCACCAGCCGCTCCTCCTACACTAACCGGACAACAGCTATGGGCAGCACCCCAAACATCACCTCCTCTGGGCTGCATCACTCGTCAGACCCCTACGTAGACCAAACCTTGCATCCCGCAAGGACTTCCAGTCTGCGGCGCCAGTCTGGGAGACATCCACAGGCACCGGAGTCGGCTGGACGGGGAGAGGTTGCCTCGTTTGACCTCCAGTCTCAGCTGAGGGAGCTGCAGAGGGAGAATGACACCCTGAGGAGAGAGCTGGACGTAGGGAGGGATGGAAGGACGGGCCCCAGCATGAACAATGTCAACTTCTGGAGCCCAGATGTGAAAAGAGACAAGGGGGTGAGGCGGGAGGAGGGAGCGAGGACCTCGGTACTGAAAGACCAGTACAGGACTAACCATGAGGATTTGCAGGTGAGAAAAATGATTGTTTCAAAAATGCTATATTTCTACTTTGAAGAAAAACACTCATCTTCACAGCGTTTCACTGCATCAAATGCTCAACAACTTCAGTATTCAACAGTAAGTCACTTTAACACCAGCACATTTTATTAGAGATTTTTTCAATTGGTGGAAATCTCATTTTGAAGCAAAGCTCTTTGATTTATCTGCTCTCACATTCACACTCAGACTTTTTTTTGTTGACCCGCCCCTCTCCTCTTGCACATTATACCTCTCACATCATCATACCTTTTGTTCCCATCTTCAAGGTTGCATGGAAATGCTTCTGTGCAGTTCATTTGTAAAGATGCTTGCCTGGCTCAGTGCTGTCTGTGTTTCCATGGGAACGTGCCCTAGTGGCAGCCATTCAGCGGCAGCGTTAGTCAGACTCTAAAAAAGCTCACAGCTACTCCTGCAGGGATAGTGACCAGTCTGTCCTGTGCCACCTCTCCCTGGAGACTGTCCCACTCAGTCTGAGGCATTAACTGTGTTTCTGTCTCACTGCATAGCTACTGTATATCCGCTCATTCCTTTTCTGTCTTCCTTCTCGTTTCTATCCCGCCGGACTTCTGTTTCTCCATTTGTCTGTGTGGCATTTTACTTCCTCGTGTGTCTGTGTTTGTCTGGCGGAGAAATATAAGTGTTTCTCTTGAGATACAAGACATATCTCATCCTCTTTCACACTATACAGCTTGTGTACCTTCTGTTGAATCTCTTTACTGCTCTCTCTCGCTCTTCATCTCTCTCACACAAGCATGCAAAAACTTTAATCATACTGTATCTACGCTCTCCCACCTGACTCCTCCCTCTTGTTACCAAGGAGCCACCACTGCATTTGTATTTATAGCGTTTTCATCTCACATTGTCATACAGTGCGAGAACACTGTGACACACACACACACACACACCCACACACACTTTTCCTGTGATTTTTAACATAATAAAATCAGAAAGTTTGCAAATGAATACAGAATAACTTTGTTCCTTCAGGAACATAGTCATTTGCTGTGTAGCTTTATAGAGTTTCGATTGATAAATGTTTCTCTAAATGCTACTTGAACAAGCAGAATTGCATGTGCAATTGCATGAAGTTCTGCATTTACCACTAATCTAGGGCTGCAACCAACGATTATTTTCATTTTTGATTAATCTGTTGATTATTTTCTCGATTAATTGATTCGTTGTTTGGTCTGTAAAATGTCAGAAAATGGTAAGAAATGTCAATCAAAGCCCAAGATGATGTCCTCAAATGTCTTGTTTTGTCCACAACTCAAAGATATTCAGTTTACTGTCATAGAGGAGTAAAGAAACCAGAAAATATTCACATTTAAGAAGCTGGAATTAGAGAATTTTTACTTTTTTTTTTTTTTTTTTATTACTCAAACCAATTAATCGATTATCAAAATAGCTGCCGATTAATTTAATAGTTGACAACTAATCGATTAATCGTTGCAGCGCTACACTAATCATTCTCTTCTTTAAGACAAAGGCCATATGCACACATTACTCACACACACACACACACAACAAGCTGCACACACTACATTTACCACCCACAAAATGCCAGAGGGATTCAGTAACGTTCATAGACATTAAATGTGTTTGTCGCTGAACTACTGAGGTTGAGATTCTCACGTCTGTGGCATTAAAAAGGAGCAGCACAGTCAATGTTACCAGTCTCTGTGTATCTGCAGGCACTCGGCCCTGACTGTGATAGATGGATGTGTTTGTTTCAGTTCTACTCCTTAAGGCGACTGACCCATTCAACGAGTGTATTACTCTTTTTTTTCCAAGTGTCGGCTCACTGCTCTCTCCCACACATCTTTTCTTACTTACACCCTTTTCTTCTTTTATCTTCGTTTATCTACTAAAACCCCTCACAGTACAGTATCTGTAGATTTATGATCACATAACCCTTATGTGAGCTTACAAGAATGAAAGGTGTAGAGAATATATTGTAGCAGTATTAGTTCATTTTATTAATGGGATCAAATCTTGCATCATAGCATCCATTTAAATATCTTGGGGAACAGTTGCATAGGCAAAGTCTCCATTTGCATACTTGCCAACTCTTCCGATTTTACCGGGAGACTCACGTTTTTCATTGCCCTCTACCGGTTACCTCACGGGGTCACAATTCTTCCGTATTTCTCCTGATTTATGACAAATGTTCACACCTTTTTATTTCCTTTTCATTATCACAACCTGTTTCTGGCACTGTACAGCGTGTATAAGCCCTACTGTTTCCACCCGGACGACAATAAAGCTACACAAGATGTCGTTTCCCGGTGAAAGAGATGCTCGCGACACAGCGTGCAGCGCCCAAAGTTGGGCTTTGCTCGACGCAGCGAAAAGCCATTGTGGCACGACGCTTGCCATTAGAAATAACGGGTTTCAGAGTGCAGTGGTGCCGTTGTCGTGTTTTTGTCTGAAAGGGCCTTCAGTGACTGAGAGATGGAGAGTAGGAGAAAGAAATACTCAAGCAGGGGAAAAAAATTAATGAAAAGAATCTGATGAATATTAGTTTATGCCAGAGATTTACACAAATTTATGCCAGAGGCGAGAATTATTCAGTTTTCTTTCCTGAGAATTAAAAGTAAAATTAAAAGTAGGCCTATTTAACATAAAAATGTTGTTTCAGTGTACTTTTTTATTATTTTCATTCTTTAAAAGTCACCAGAATGCAGACCCCCTTCTTTGCTTTTGAACTCCTTCCTATTAAATAATTAAGTAAAAAGAAAAAGAAAAGCACTGATAAAAAACATTAAAGGCACAATTTATGATGTGCCATCCTGCCCTCATACGTAGCCTGTAGTTTTTCCTCATGCTGAACTCAACTGTACTTGATCACTCCTCTGAATTCACAGCATCTTATTTCACCTTTAATGTTTCCAGCAAGATTAACAAAACTGAAGATCATACTAAAAATCAATGTGACATACACCCACCAGTGATGTGTCCAATTTTAGTTGTCATTCAGCTCTGTTGTTACCAAGTAAGTCAGTTTGCTTTACCTTAGTTTATATATCTACTAGGGCTGTCAATCGATTCAAAATATTTAGTCATGATCGCATGATTGTCCTTAGTTAATCGTGATTAATCGCAAATTAATCACACATTTTTTATCTGTTCAAAATGTACCTTAAAGGGAGATTTGTCAAGTATTTAATACTCTCATTAACATGGTAGTGGGCAAATATGCTTGCTTTATGCAAATGTATGTATATATGTATTATTGGAAATCAATTAACAACACAAAACAATGACAAATATAGTCCAGAAACCCTCACAGGTACTGCATTTAGCATAAAAAGTATGCTCAAATCATAACATGGCAAACTCAAGCTGTCAGTGTGCTGACTTGACTATGACTCACCCGAAACTGCATGTGATTATCATAAAGTGGGCATGTCTGTAAAGGAGACTCGTGGGTACCGATAGAACCCATTTACTGTACATCCACATATCTTGAGGTGAGAGATTTGAAAATGACCATTCCAGTTTTTCTTCGCCAAAATTTAGCGTAAGTTTTGAGCATTATTTAGCCTCCTTCGCGACAAGCTAGTATGACATGGTTGGTATCAATGGATTCCTTTTCTAGCTTCATATGATGCCAGTATCTTTACTCTAGCAAACTGAGCCAGCTACAACCTAAAAGTCTCAAGGTGCGTTAATGCCTTAAAGAAATTAGTGGCGAATTTGCGTTAACTCATTATCATTGCGTTCATTTTGACAGCCCTAATATCTACAAAAGATTAGTCATTATAAGACATTATATGACTCACTCTTACGCCCCCCCCTTTCTTACAGACACGCACACACACCACACACACCTAGGGATGGTTCAGCTCCAGCTGATAATGATGGGAAATTTGATAGCAATATTGATCCCTTATTAAATTGAATTAAACTTCTCTCAGAGTGTTTACAGCCCTGTCATATGAAGTCAGAAATAATAAGCCCAGTTTCTTTCAATCACTTATTTACTTTGAAAATGCAAAAAGCTATACCTCATTTATAAGATGTTATTCTAACTCTTATCTGCTGTCACCCCACTCTCCCTTATCACCTCTATCCCCCCTTCAGATTATCACTTTTCTCCTCTGTTTTTCTTCCCCTGTGTTTTGCCCTTTGAGACACTCTGGGAAGAGTTCAGTCTGACAAGACAACTTTTTAATTAGCATGAGGAATGTCACCTTTTCTCTCAGCTGCGATGACCAGAGCTGTCCCCTAACCATCTGTTTGTTTGGTGCATGTGTGTGTGTGCGTGTGTGTGTACACTTGTACATATGTATTTGTGTCTACAGTCTTGGCTGTGTGTATGTGAGTGTGTATGTGCGGAGGATTTTCCACCCACTCTGACTTGATATTCAGCGCTAGCTTGTTGCATTGATTATCCATGTTCACCCTCACCTTCCTCCTACATCTCAACTCCGTGTCCTTGGCGCTCTCCACCTTCTGGACTCGAGCAGAGGAGTATAAGAATGTTTGAGGAAAAATTAGTAATATCTTCACACGGAGGAAAAGATTTGTAATTTAACTTCTGTTTAGTGTTTTGTGTCAATTAATCTTTGGCATAGTCTCTGTTGAGTGTTTCTATTTCCTTTTATGTGATTTCCTTACAGCCTTTTCTTACCCTGCTCGGGGCCCATTTGTGCCACTTAGTAATGAATTGTTCAAGTGATAAAATGTATTGACGAATCAATCAGAAATTGCATCAGTAAACTTCTTCAGTCCGTCTTTACAAACTCGCATTGTGCAGACGTTGTTTAAACCAATAAAAATGAATTCAAGACAGAGGTTTTTTAAATGTCACGCCATGCTGCATGTGCAATGTTTTATTCATTAAGGACTCAACTCTTGATTATTCTTTTTTATCAGTTTGCTTTGCTAATGTCGAAATTGTATTCTTGATTAATTATTGATATGTCAGTTTATTTATCTATCGATTATTGAGCGGCACAATTGGGACCCCATGAAGCTCATTGCATTCACCTCCTGCAAACATAAGTCATTTTTGATACCTTCTATCTATTCTCCCTGTGTTTTGAAGAGAAATGGCACCCCCTGGTGGCCAGAGCATGCAACCATCACCCAACAGCTTGAAGTTATCTACATGATGGTTTGATATTCAGGGTATACTGTATATCTGCTTACTGTTTTGGCTTTATGCATGTGCGTGTCTTTCTTATGTCACATCTCCCTGCTGCAGCCTGTGGAAATCAGAAGAATCAAGGTCTGTTTTATGTACCCCACTATAAACTTTTTCATGTGTGTCGTCATGTGTTTAGGAATTTTGAATATGTGTCTGTGTGTTTGGTATGTTTATGTACTTATTGATCTTTCTCTCTTTGTAGCAGCTTCCGTTGACCGTTCAGGAGCTTCAGGAGGAGCTGAGGGCTCACAGGGAGATGAACAGTCGCCTGCAGCAGCAGCGCCAGCAGAGCAACTCCGGCTCTTATCGAGAACTCCACACAGACCAGGACCACAGAGGGGGTCTCAGCCCTGGCCACAGCCCCAGACAAAGCTCCGCCAACCTGCACAGCGCTGGACCGAAGAATAGCCCGAGAGTAAGCCCATCCAACACCTACAATCCGAGGCAACAGGAAGCTGACGGTCATCATCCACAGCCCCGGTTATGGCTGTAACAGCGCAGTAGCTGCGCAGAGAATCAGCCCCGCCAACACCCTTCAGCCTGGGCCGAGGAACAACTCAAATCAGCCCTTCTACGCTCCGAGCCAAAGTCCGGTGGCAGCGCCCAGCTCTGGTTCACTTCGGCCTGGCAGCCCCTGCCAGGTGCCCGGGTGTGACGGCTTCTCCTCGCCGCCTCCTCTGGATCCATCAGAGGCAAATTTCTTCCGGCTGCAGTCGGAGCACGAGCGGCAGGCCAAGGAGCTGTTCCTGCTGAAGAAGACCATGGAAGAGATGGAGATGAGGATCGATTCTCAGAAACAGACTCTGGGCTCCCGGGACGAGAGCATCCAGAGGCTGCTGGAGATGCTTCAGGGCCAGGGCAAGGGCCAGGGCCAGGGCCAGGGCCAGGGCCAGGGCCAGGGCCAGGGCCAGGGCCAGGGCCAGGGCCAGGGCCAGGGCCAGGGCCAGGGCCAGGGCCAGGGTCAGGGCCAGGGCCAGGGCCAGGGCCAGGGCCAGGGCCAGGGCCAGGGCCAGGGCCAGGGTCAAGTAAGTTCAAAGTCAAAGTCAAAGTCAAGGTCAGGGACACTGGGGTCGAGGACAGCGGACAGGTATCATAACCATGGCGGCACAGGAGGCTGAAGCGCAGCTGGAGAACATGCATGTGAAAGAGGTGGGTTATCACTGCGCATATTTTTGAGTGGGTGAATGGTACGCGGTTTACGTGAACCATTCATCTCTAGTATCAAAGTGGTTTTAACAGTAGGGCTGGGCAGTATTTCAATATTTATTATCTTTCACTTTAATAAAATCATGTGAGTTTTTCGATATTGCAAATCATAGTACACAACCGTCAATACAAAGCAATAATTGTGTCGGATCTCCATCAGCACATGATGGCTAAAACATGTGATTTTCAATACCAAACAGATATATATGAATGGTTAAAAGTGAAATATTTTTTCAGTATCGTACTCCATACTTAAATACATATAAGATCTATTTGTTTCATGTATTTTTTAAATTTGCATATTCGGCGACGAGATTAATTTTGCTGTGCAAATGTTATTAATGCATTTGGTATGTTGATATGTACGTGTGTGTATGTGAGTGTGTGTGTGTGTGTGTGTATTATGTAGAGTGTAGGGAGCAGAAAGCAGCTCAGCAGGTCTTATCAATGGGCCAGATTAACATACGGAGAGCTCTAAGCCTGTGTTCAGCCATGCAGTTTTACAATATGACTCGGTTTGTTTGTCAGTGTGTGTGTGTGTGTGTGTGTGTGTGTGTGTGTGTGTGTGTGTTGTCCTGGATATGCACATGCTCATATGGCAGTTGCTCATATGCCTCTTGTCTGTGCATTTAGCATTTATTCTACAACATGTGGCGTGCAGTGAGCTTGTTGTGGAATTAAAAAATTCTCAGTTTAAATACAAGAAAGAATATCTTATTGGTATCTTGTTTTTTTCTGTCTTCCTCAGAGACTCAATTACATTTTTGATTTGATTGAGAATTTCAAAGCAGCAGCCAAGCACTGTAGCACAGGTGTGTCTGTATCCTCTGCCAGGAGGGCTCTGCTCTTTGCTCCTCACGCCTGCCTTGTTTATTTTTAACTCCTAAATCTTCTTAGCCTTTAATTTCTCTACCTCTCTGTCAGTGTGTGTGGGTGTGTGTGTGTGTTTCATGCCTGTGCATGCCTCTGCTATTGTTTGTGTCGTGATGTTCTTGTTTTTCTGTCTATGTTGTTTGTCTGCGTCTATGTCTGCCGTGCCCGGTCAGAATGATTGCGTGTGTGTTTTGTGTGTGTATGTGAGCATGCGTGCACATCTGGGGCCTGTCGGCTTAGCGTTTCTAGGGAAGACACTCCCTCGCCGGTCTGCTGGTGGCTGATGGGATATCCACCCGTGCCGGGTGTGATGATTTTGTCAGAGCGGATCGTGGGTGTTTCCGCCCCATGCTAATGCAACCACTGCTGTGCATGTGTGTCCTTGTGTGTGTGTGTGTGTTTGTGTGTGCGTAAAGGTCCTAACCATGCTGTGTGTGTAAGAGGTGAGTACCTGTTCACACACACTCCGTGTGCTGTGCTATTTTTAACTGCTTGACAGCTTAACACATACTGTGGGTGCAAAGGAGGAGGAGGGGGTGAGAGGTGAGAGAGTGAGAGATGGGAGAAAGGAGTGTTTTTCTAAGGTAGAAAAACAGACTGTGTTTGTCTGAATATTAATGTATGATTAATGAGGGAAAACACTCTGACCGCCCTGATTGAAAAGAGAGGTGATTGTTGTTCTTTCGTTTTTTTCCCTCATCTCCTTCTGGCCTCCTCTCCTCTGAGGTTGAGATGGGGTGAGGGAGTCTCTCTCTGAGTGTATATATGCACATATACTGTGTATATATATATATGTGTGTGTGAGAGAGTTGAACTGATTGCAGCTCAAGTGTAGCAGATTCTTTTTCAGTTTTTAAAAAGCCTGGTTTAGAGTGAAACAAACTGATTGTAGATAGTACTACACTCAATGTTCATGATATGCTGTAGAGCCATTTGAATTGATAATAGTAGTTGTATTTGTATTAGGGTGGGGGAAAAAATCTATTCAGCACAGTATCGCAGTATTTTGCATGGCAATATTATATCGATACATGGACGTCAAGTATCAATATTTTATTATATAAACTATTAACCTATTAGCAATCCGCTATTCTGTCTTTCAGAGGTTGTACCGGGCTCAGTCTTAGAGCTAGAGTGAAGGTACTGGTATGATATGAAACTAGAAAACGGAAATTGAAGGTACCAACCATGAAGGTACCAACCATGTCATGTTAGCCGGGAAGATTGCTAAATAACGCTCCAAATGTTAAGCTAAAGTTTGTCGAGAAAAACTGGCATTATCAAAGGAGTCCCTTGACCTCTGTCCTCCAGATATGTGAATGAAAACTCTGAGATGAACAGAGAGAAAACTGTATCTTATTGGATAAAACAGATGTTGACAAACAGCATCATTTTCAGTTGAAAAAGTTAATAAATCGCAATATATCTTATCACAATACGCAATAAGATGGTATTGTGACTCAAGTATCGGGATAATATCGCATTGTGGGGCCTCAGGTGATTCCCACCTCTAATTTGTATATACATCAGATGAAAAGATTTAACAAGGTTTGATACTGTGCATGGTGTATTACATATAAGTGAAATAACATATTTTAAATGTTATTTTTATAACAGTTTAATAATAATACTATGCTTGAACCAAAATAATTGTATTGTAATGAGGATTTTGGAAACATATACAAAATAATGAATAATGTAGTGTTGATTATGTGCAACAAATAGATGATACATCAAAATAGTTCCTCGTAACTGAGCTACTACACATTGAATTGTGAGGTGAAAAGTGAAAAGACAGACACTTAAAAATTCAACATTTATGTATGAAAACATCAAAATGTAGTTTATTAACATTGTGGTGAAGAATAGTGTAGTTGTCTGACAGTTTGATGTGGTTGTGGTTAGTGCAGAATGTGAGCTTTAAAGTTGGGCTGAATACATTAATTGAAGGATTTCTATGCACTCATTTAACGGCCTACTTCCTGTGAAGGCCTCTTGCCTTTGTGATGCAGAGTGGTATTCTGACACACAAACATAATTTAGCTTTACACTTGCACTTGTCACTGTTAGCGAAGGCAAGCCAGTGATGGTAGTGCAGCTATTGCCTCTATTAGGGGGCACTGCTCTGAGCTCTTTTGATTAGCGCCAAAGGAAACCAGCCCAACTGCCTTTCATTACCTCGCCCATTACTCTCCTTTTAAATGACCCAGCTTGTTTAGCTTGAGCTGGGATAATAAATGCCTCCATTTTCAGTTCACCTCTGCTTTTATTTATCCTTCAAACATGGCTGAGGGTTGACACAGGGGCTTGGTATTCTATCTTGGTATTCTTTGCTGGTTTGAAGAGAAATTATCACCTTAAATTTGTGTTTATAGTATCTTATATATATATATATATATACATATACTGTATATATATATATATAAATATATATATATATATATACGTATATATATATACATATATATATACGTATATATATATATATATACATATACTGTATATATATATATGTATATATATATATGTATATATATATATGTATATATATATATACGTATATATATATGTATATATATATATACGTATATATACATACATATATATATATACGTATATATATATATATATATATATATATATATATTTTATGTAAGGACGGTTTAGGAGATGATGTGAAAATGTGTGAACCTATAGGTGTGTATGATGCAAATCAGAGAATTGAGTCATGGTAAACAGAGAATTGAAATTTCTTTTGGTCTTTTCCCTTTTCTCTCTCTCTCTGTTGTACCACTCAGAACTTACACACCATGGCCAGATGTGTTTTACCTGCACAGACCACTGGCACATCTGTGTCAGCCTATTCACTTGGTACTTGAGATAAAATAGTCAACATCACCATCATTTGTTAGAACAATGTAGAAGCCATATATTAAAGCAGCAGTGGGTAGAATTGGAGCAAAAATGATAAAGATCACTATATCCTGACAGTAGTGCATGAGACAGCTAATCTGAAAAAAAAATCATGTGCCTCTGCGTCCTCTGGTGCAAGATTTCACAAACACAGTCATTAAATTTCTCATTTTACAGCTTAACAGTACACTACAAGATGTTTCTGAAAACATTTGAGGCGAGAAACAGACATTACAGCAACAGAATATTGATTCATATTTGATCAACGCTGCCTAGTTTGACCGTTTGATCGGAGTTCGCGAGTGATTGACAGCTGCCTCCGTTGAATGAACAGCCAATAGGAACGCTCTCTCTGAAATGACCTGTGATTGGTAAAAATCTCCCGTCAAGGGCTCGATTTTTTCAAAGCCTGAAAACAGAGCCACGAGGAGGTGTAGAAGTCTAGTTTTCTCTCAGAACACTTGAATTACAATATGATGAAAGGTTATTATGGATTTTTTACCCAATGATGCCAAAAACACTCTGGCTACTGCAGGTTTTAGTAGTATGCTTGGGTTCTTCATTTCAAACAGCCTCTCCTCTATAATATTTACTGATACATTTTTGCAGTACTAGCATTCTCCACAGAGTGGCAGTGTTCTATTATAATTTAACTAGTGTGTCGGTTACATGAACTAACTGTGAGCCTAAGTTATGTGTGATGGTCCACACATACACACACACGCTGAGAGGCATAAATCTGTGCCTAATCGGCTCTCCCCAGCCGCCAGGTCCCAGTAGACCCAATAATAACAGCCGCACCACTGGTCTGTTCCTGCCCAGCCCCGACCTGCTGCCAAGGGCGTGCACGCACACATGCACACTCTCACTGTGAGATTTTTCCTCGGAGATGGCAAATCTACTTTCATACACATCATACTGCAGATTTCACATGGTCCTTAGGGGCTCTGGATAGAGTCATACTGTGTATGAAGACATCTCAGTATTGGATCAGTACGAGTATGTGGTGTTGCTCTAGTGTTGAGAACGTAAGGGCAGAACACTTATGGCTCCAATGTTTTTTCTATAGTATGACTTTCTTCAGAAGTCCTGCTGCTGTTTTTGGCAGGCCCCGCTCTGTCTGCCCCCGCATCCTCTCTCAAACATTGATGAAACTTAAAAGTGCCAGCATGTTGAGGAGAAGTGGAAGTTCATGTCAGCAAATCCGTCTTTTTCGTAATCTCTTTCCTGCTTTTTTCTTTTTTGCTCACTTTCTCATGGCACCGGCCCATCAGCGCTCTTCTTTCTCATCTGCCTCTCTGTTTGTGTATGTTTGTCTGCCAATCAACATTAAAGCCCCCCTCCAGCTAGTTTTACTTCCTGTCTTTTGGTTAATGTTCTTTCTCACACAGAGAACGGGGGTGTGGTTAGTAGTCAGACGTAATTCATTACCATGGCAACCAGATTGCATCGTTTTTCAACACAGTTTAGATGAATTTACTGTTTATCAGACCACAAATGAGACAAGAATTAGCGCAAGACACCGACTCTTTCTCACTCGCTCTCTTCTTCACCTTCTCCTCCTGGCGAGGCGGCTGTCTGGCTGCTGCTGCTGCACCTCCGCACGCCGGCCACAGCGCACGGGAGAACGGATAAACGTTGCAGAGGTTTGCCTATTGACCGTTTCGGGACGTTTTGGAGGTGCAGATTTTGTTTATTTCTCAAACGTGACTTTTCTCTTGTTTTCTCTTGAGCTGAAAGTTGTGTGCTCCCCTTCATCCGGACCTGTTAGAGGCCGGCAAACCTCCAAAACGGCGTCGGCTGTTTTCAGTTAATTTATCTCCAGCAGGAGACAGTAAAGAAGACAGCGAGTGAGAGAGACGGTCAGTATGCTGTGCTAATTCTGCCGGTGGGATTTCATATCCACTGCGTTGATTGCGCACGTTCTTGGCGCACACAAATGCCATTGTGAAAATAAACACACTAAACTAAGGTGGAGAAAACAAAAAAAGAAAAAGAAAACAAGTTGGGCTAGCTAACTACACCTAGAAGGATGACGTATGACTATGAAAAAATTGGCAAACAGTTTGGCTAATCAACTTAGTCAGGAAATAACTCAAATAAATATGAAATATCATAGAAATGCCAAAATACACTGGAGGGGGGCTTTAACTTTTTCTTTCTCCCCCCAGCTGATGTGCGCTAACTGTTGTGGTTAGGTTAATCGGTGAAAAGCCTGTCCCGGGTTGGGCTCCGTTCTTGATTGGCTTCTTTCAACCTCCGCTAATGAAGCCCCTCTCAACTAACATAAGACGACCACTGTAAATACCATCAGCAAACACACACACACACACACACCAATGCTCCCTTCTCCCCACCACCACACCCCGGGCACCGCACACTCGCCACGCTCTGTTGATCTCCCAGAATGTTTGAGCGGAAAAGTTTATCGGGACAAAATTACACCCCCTCAAACCTTCTCCTCGCCCCCCTCCCTGTTTCTCGGCAAGGCTTTCCCCTCTGATTTTCCCCTTTTGTCTTTTCAAACTGCTCTTTCAAGCCGTCGAGCTGATATGCGGCGGACACATTTTCACATTTTGTGGCGAGCAAATGTGTTTCCTTTTTCTCTCGCTGATGGAGAAGGGATGGGAATGTGATTGATGAATGTGTGTGTGTCATGTTCTAGTCTGCGCATGGCATATATGACACCATTGCCTTCAGGCTAGAATTGAACTTTTTGACCGTATCCTTCATTCAGGATGCTGGCACTTATTGCTATAGTGTTACGTTTGATCCTATTCATTCCATATGCTCGGTCCTCAGACACATGTGGAGCAGAGAGGACGGTCTTTGATGACATGCTCTATTGCATGACTTAATTTCCCTTATTGTACTCTAACTGTACTCTAACCTTTGTTGATAAGGAGTGAATACACACTCTCTCAAAAACTTTGAAACACACTCCCAGTGACACATTAATACACATATGGTCAGTAGGAGATTAGGATAGTGGCAGCAGTGGGCATAGCAGTCTGTGGGAGGTATGCTCTGACAGCAGTAATCCCTCCTTATCCACAACTGACATGGACAAGAGGATAAGGCCCTTGTCTCCTCTCATTTCAACTCACTGGGAAGAATGGGAGCAGTGGGAAGACCTGTTGCCTCTCCCTGTGTGTCTACACATGCTTTCCTTAAGTCTTTTTCATGTCCTCTGACTGACTGATGAGCTGCCGTCATAAGAATGTCCCATCTCCATGTGGTTTCTGTCTGATTTGATGGCTTTTCTTTACCCACTGGCTGTCTGTCATTTTTCCAGTTTTGGCTTTGATAGTATTGCAGTTTCTCTATCATTTAATCCCCATCTGTACCTTTGGTTTGTATATCTGTCCAAATGGTGAGAGAGGCAGTTTCCAGTCCTGGAAATGGTTTGGGATGTTTTGGAAAAGTTTTGAATATACATTGTTTTGGCTATTGTTTTAAATATGTTCATACAAATCCTAAATCATGTCTGACGTTATACAAAATACGTTGCTTGTATTACTAATTTAAAATCCATTGCTGCGCAATGTTGACTTTGGCAACATAGGGGAAGTGACTCTGGTCAGCCATTCTAAAGGGAAAAAAGCATCAAGACCATGACTAAGAACATAACATGAGTAAGAGCCTCAATATTGTGCCTTGTAATCGCTATATAAGCCTACCGATATTAAACTACTAATATAAAGTCATGGAAATGGGCTAAGATATTATGGAAAAGTTTTGAAAATGAATTGGGTGTGGGACCCCTTGCTACAATATATAAATTGAATATATATACACAATTAGGCATTCATCTGTGTGTGGGTGTGTGCTGTGTTTTTGCGATCCATTGTAATAGGTATTCCATGTGTCCATGTTTGCCTATAACACAATCATGCAGCAGCGGCAGGCAGCCCTCACTTTTCTCACCTACTGTGCAGATTTGTTTGTTATGAAGCCTTTCTGTCGTTCTGTCACCTGCAACTCCGTCTACGATAACTTATTTTGTTTCCATGTAGCACATCATGCGCTATAGCAGTGTACAAACCAATGCAGTAGTCCTGCAGTGAATCCTCTGTGAAGCTGGAAATGGTCGCCTGAAGTTTTTGACGAGCCTGCGGGTCACAAGCCCGCGGTTCAATAAAGACGAATCTGGGTGGGGATTGAAAGAACAGCGCTTGCCACCATTGAAGTGCCTTCGAGCAAGAGACACTCCCTCATCACCACAACTGATGTGCTCCAAACCCCCAACTGCTCCAGCGGAGCCACTCGGTGGCCACCAGATCAGACAGTGGTTGTGCTGGGCGGCTGCTGGGTGTGAACGTGTGTGGCCGTGTGGCTGCGAACTGGGCGTTCGGGACAAAGAGATCGTTGCTCTCAGCTCTGCCTCCCTGGTTAAATAAAGGTTTAAAGAAAGTTTAGAATGAACCGTTCAGTCAGTGAAATAATGGAGCAGCCGTATAGTTATTGTTTGGTATCTTTGCTCTGTGATAGCAGATATCTTCCCCTTGAGACTAGAGTCAGAGCCCACAGTTAGACTGCCAGGTGGCGGTAAGGCTGATTAAAGCAAAGCAGCAGCAATGATGGTTGTGTTTCGTTGGATAGACGTTACAGTGGTGCATTTCACATGTGAATGAAGCAGCTGCCTAAACTAGCCGGCAGGCTTCACTCCATTTTTTGCTGTGGGAAGTGTTGATATGGTCATTTTATAGGCTTTTGTAAATGGCGATTTTTGTATTTGACTTCATTATATTGAAGGTGTTTCTAATATGTTGTCCTCCCTATTTACCTACGTGAGCGAGGCAGATTAGTACAATAAAAAAACACAACCATCCAGGTTATAAATACTGTAATGAAATGCTTTCCATTTATTGCAGTGCAGTTGAAACTCATCATCATTGTTCTCTCTCCCGAATGGACTTGTCCATTGACTCAACAAGTAGCGTCGGTATTTGTGTGTGTGTGCCTATTAGCCTGAATGTGTGTGGGCATAGTTGTAGGTCAGAGCTACCATTAATTATTGATAGAAGAAGTGTAGCGCATGTGCTGGTAGAAAGTGTTGCTAAGCAAGAGCTTTATCCTGCCAGAGATATCTGCGAGAGAGAGACAGAGATGACACGTGAGCGAGATAAGAAATAGAAAGAAAGAGACCGAAAGAGTGGTAGAGACAGATTCAGATGACCTATAGATGAGTGTGTGTCCTTCCCGCTAACGAACAGAAAGACAGAAGAAGAGAGAACAGAGAACATACCAGCACCTGCTGTTAGAGATGGAGAGAAGTCCACGGGGGCCAGCTTAAAGGTCACAGGAAAAGTTCTGCAAAACAAGAATTTCTAAGGATGTACAGAAGAGGATAACATAGCATTTTTTAAGAGAGACAGCGATTGGAATTGGTCAGACTTGATCAGTGTGTCTTTCCAAGTGGCTCTGAAGCTGTGGGTGTTAGAAAGTGCTAAAGATGATGAGCCGCCAAGCTTATTTTTACCGGGTCCCTCCCCAGGAGCTCCACCGCCGCAACCAGCTCCAGGCCGACCCGGCCAAGACCAGGGCTCTGCAGACTGTCATTGATATGAAGGTAGGATTTGCAGCTCTCAACAATAGCTGGTTTAGCATGCTAAGTATTAATGTGCTACACGGGGGAGTGTGTATGACATCAGCGAGGCTGCGGTAGGTGTGATAAGAACGAAAGTCTGTTGTTGTGTGATCTTGTTTGAGCAGCGTAGTTTGCTTTTTCAGCTGTTGCCTGGTTTAGTCTGATATCAGCTCCATACCAACAAAGCTTTAATTATTGATGTACGCTGCCGTAACGTGAGCAGCGGCAGAGGATCTGGCTCAGACACAAACATACATGCACAAACAATCCAAGAAACATTGTCTCATTGTTGCCTCGTGTCCGTGTGGCGGCCCTGCCCAAGTAAAGGCCATTATTGGCCCATGCAGAGCAGAGCACTTATTCAATTTGTTTCAAATGTCACATATGGAAGCTTTCACTCTCATCTCAGCCCTTTGAAGTCGTCAGAGCTGTGAAAAATGCAGTTGACTCCACATGTGTCTGCATGCCATCCCCCCCCCCACCCTCCCACACACACACACACATATGTAGTGTTCATTCAGCAAACGCTTGTTCTAAAAGTGGTTCCTTTACAGCGAAACCACAGTTATTTTTCACACATACTTTGTGATTTGTCTGCCTATTAACGGACTGCACATGTGCTCGGATGCCCACGCTGTTGTAAATTCACGAGAGAGGCCAAATTAAATCTGACTGCATTAATTGGAAAGTCAAAACAAGCGTTGCCAGAAGGATTAGACATATGAAGGGGGGGAAGAGACAGAACGTCTTCCTTCGACGACGTTGATAATGAGGAGGAAATTTTTTTCCTGCGTCGTGGCTTTTTTGTAATTGTCCTGAAATGTTGTTGAGTATTGATGCAAAATTCTGTGTTACTTCATCCCATGTGTGTGCATGTTTGCTCCAGTTTCTGCGTGGTCTGTGCTGTTGCTTTCTCTAAGCGGTGTATGTTTTGTGATTGCAGAACACCAACCCCCCTTTCTGTTTTGATCCTGACGTTATCTGGCAGGTACAGTAATGAGTGCTCACCTCTTAATCCTTCTGTCAGCTCAACATGGGATTACAAATATACAGCATTTGTGTTTTTCCTCTATCCCTATCATGAATTCTTCCTGGGTTGGACTATGTGCAGTAGTTCATGTTTCAGCGGTTTTGAGGCCTAGCCTTTCTTACATGTATTTGTATCGTACTGAATGTTGTTTTTGATATTACCCTCTGTGTTTTCTTTGGGTTTGGCTTGTTTCTCTTCCTCTGGGTGATGTTTTTTTTCTCCCTGTGCTCTGGAGCAGAAACAGATAGCAATCGGTTATTAAAGATAGAGCATGGCTTATAATACAGACATCAACATGAAGCACTGTGAATGATCGAGTAGCATAGTCTGTGTGTGGGCATTTCTGTATTGTGTGGAGGAATTCCTCTAGATGCCTGAATGCCCCACCTTGACTTTTTTGTGGGTGTTCATTGGAAGTCTATGTCCTTGCAAACAATCTTTTAGTGTATGTATTATATGTACCTTTGGTCTGGTCTTCGTGTGTGTTTAGGATGGTACATGCAGCGCCGTGTGCTAGGCAGGGCTGATGTCAGAGGATGTAATAGAGGTCAGATGCGTACACGTTGCCTGCGGTTTGTGCTGATGGCATCATGCAATCTGCTTCCATTTATTCAATTACCTGTCTCTTCTCTTCCAAGGTTTGGCATTTAACGTATATATGTCTGAAGCCGTGCAGCGAAACAACCTCAGGACCTGTCCATCCATGATAGACTCTTCCATTCCCTCATAGATAGATACTGCAGAGGAAACCAATGTGGTTGCACACAACTGCATGCTGTGATATTTCCCCTGTTTTCCAGACATTCTAGTCGGAAATAGAGGTACACATTAATAGGTTATAATGTAGATACAGGACGCTACGAGGCCCTCTGGGATTATGCTGAATCACTGATACGGAGTGTGATCCAGGCTGTGTTTCGACAATTTCTGTAACTTTACGAAACCGTCATTCACTCACTTCACGCTGTGATTGGCCAGCTGTTAAGAGCTGAAACAGGAGCCAGGGTTTGAACTTCTCCCTCAAGCTCTCTTTTTACATATTCTACACAACTATTTGTGTCACTTTTCATGTGAACAAACAAGTGCAGCACTATGAATGTCTTCCAGGAGAGAAAATATGTGCCGTTATCCCTGTTTTTTAACATTATTGCATCTATCCCCTCCCTATGGCAGACATTTTTTTGTTAGCCCGCTCTCTCCCTGTTTTTTTTACGTTTTTGCATGATATTTTAGAGGGATAAATGTATAGATAGACCAATAACTTGTGAGATAGGTAAGCCCTTATTAAAGTCCAGAGCCTAATATCCAAAGTCAGATAGGAACTCTGATGAAGACGCACTTGGCGTTGAAACGTTAGTCTTTTAATAAAGTTGATTGCCTTAAATCTGTGTGCTCCAGTGTGCTTTGGACCTGGTGTCTGAAGTCTCTCCTGTTACAAGATTGCCCTCTTCTGTGAGCGCCGGACTGCCCTACTATTCCTTGTGAAACGGTTGAAGCGCATGATACCTCCTTTCTTCAATCCAGAGTCAGATCTTTGTTAGTCTGACTCACCGGATGTAGACTGTGGGTATAAGCCTGCTGTTGGCCGGTTATCTCGTCAGCATTCTCTTCCCATTCCGCTATCTATTTTACAAGGTCACTGTCGCTCTATCCCGTGCTTAGTGCTGCCCAAGATGATTCTGATTGGTTTAAAGAAATACAAACAAGCCAGAGAGTTTTTTCCCCCTATACCAGAGTGATAATGTGTGGATCCAGACATTTCTTTAGCGCTGACACAGCGCTGTGGAGATAGGTCTGTATATGCGTGACTGGATCTTTGCTGACTCTTTGCCTGCCTACTGTCGCTGGTACAGGACACCAAGATCTCTTCCCTGGAGAGGAACATCAGAGACTTAGAGGATGAGGTCCAGATGTTAAAGACCGGCGGCCTGCTGCACCCCGACGACAGGCAGGAAGAGCTCAAGCATGTGGACATCTACAAGAGCCATTCTAAATTCATGAAGACGAAGGTAGAATGTCTCTGCTCACCACCTGAGACGACCCGAGCAATGCATGTTTAAAAAAACATCATTACAACCGCCTGAGATCCTGTTGTGTGCATGTTGCTTGTCGCCATTGCATGCTCATGGAGAAACAAGCTTTTTGGTGAAATCTTGAAACTGCCTGCTACAGCATGTTGTGTCATTTGGCTGCTTTTAACCTCCCGCGTTGCATGGATACCAAGAACTCCTACGCTTTTAAATGTATCTCTTATTGCATATTCAGGGTGACGGTCCTTGTTTTTCCTTATTTCCCATGAAATGCTTGTGTGCCACCTACCTTACCTGAGATGACCAAGCACTGTGCTGCTCTCCTATCTGTGAAGGCTGACTGTTCTGAGGGCAGCAAGCTCCTATCAGCTTACAGTGTCTGTTTACTGTCCTACCTTCAGCTGACAGGAAGACCTTTAGACTAAGATGTCTCTATTCCAGGCTGTGTACTGGTTTATTCATTGGGACACAGCAGTGCCCAGACTGACATGCACGCATTTGAATAGGCACAGGAAAATATTCTACAGGAGTCATATTGTAACTGTAGCTACAAAAAGCAATGCACTCATTTGTATATATCGCATGAAATCAATTCGTATATAATCCACGTAATGTAAAGTGTAATGTAATTGTGAACCAGGGAGTATAAAAAGCGACAAACACCGCACAGGGAGGAGGTCAGAGTGGATGGGTACTTCGTAAAACACTGGACTTTTACCCAGAAGAACGGTGTTGGTACCCCGTATGAAACCAGAAGTCAACGTTGATTTGTTTGTCACGTAACTTCCGTACTTAAGTTACGCCACTTCTGGAGTTATTTTAACTCAAACCATGATCTTTTCCTAAACCTAACCAAGTTGTTTCCTATGAAGACGGAAGTTTATTTTGCAAAAAACTGGAGCGGGCATTGACACCTGCATCAAGTGTTGCTGGACATTCGTAGGAAAACGCATTAAAAAAAAAGTACGAACTTTTTGTAAGATATCATACAAACAGTTGTATGAGGATACTTTTTATTAAAAATGTAGTTTAAAGTTTCACAAAGTTTCTATCTTGAGTGTCCATGATGGCTGAGGCCCATGAGTAGCGCTCCATGTGAAAATGTTCCTCTTTTTGTTCATTAATGGTGCTCTTTGTAGGGCCCATTTGTCATTGCATCGGGGAAGTTCTTCTTGATGCAATCATAAAAGAGATGTTTTTATGAATAGGGCCCTGACGGATGAATGTGAGCTTACAACGACAGAGGAAAGAGCTCTCTCCTCACCCATACTGACCTTGATATACATCACAGTGATGGCCCTGGCTCTCTCTCTCTCCCATGTCTCATCTTTCTGCATATACACAGAGAGACACCCACGCTCATGGATATAGACAGACACACAGATTCATCCTATATCCTTGAAGTGTTTAGGGTCCTGGTCTTTCAGCAGTGCTGGCGACTGGTGTTGAGGTGAGACTGCGATAAGAGAAACCAGAGAGGACGGCATCCCTGTCCTCTCTGGTTTCCTCTGCGGGCTTTGATTTGCTCGAACACTAGAAAGTGGCTTCTGAGAACATGAACATTTGTTCAAGTATGACAGAGGTGAATTTATTTATCCAGATTATCATTTCTAACAGAGCTGAAGTGTGGAGGAGTGCGGAGGAGCACGCAGTCAGCTGGGAAACATTTTCCCAGCTGGCTATGTGCCGTAGTTTAGTGGCTTTCTGTCTTCTTGTCTTTGTATCTCTGTAGGAGCAGGCCTTTCCACCAAGTCTGTCCTCCATCAGAACAGCTCCCAACTTCCTCCTCCCCACCCAACATCCCTGGATCACAGAACAACCAGAAGTACCCCTCTCATTAGCCTCTCTCCTCTCTTTCATTCAACCTAACATTCTTGCTCCTAATTGTATCTAATGCTTTATCACTTTATCATATTATTTTTGTAGCCAGGGGAGGGGGATAATATTCAGAGAAAAAATTCGGATTAAAGTGATACATTTACGAGAAAAAAAACTCAGATTTTCTCTGGTATTAAAGTGTTAAATTTATGAGAAAAAAACTTGGATATTCTCTTATATTATAAAATCATACATTTGCGAGAAGAAAATCATAAATTTGCAAGATTAAAGTCATGAATTTACGAGGAAAAAACTTGGATACTCCCTGAGATTATACACTCATAATTTTGCGAGAAAAAAAATCAGAAATTGCAAGATTAAAGTAGTAAATTTACTGACTCCGTATTAATATTTTGACCTACAATGGCCCTAATATGCCGTCGTAATTTCTCCCTGTCTTACTAACCTTTTCACCTTCTCACCTCACAGAGTTCCTTTTTTTCCCTCACCTCACCTTTTGGCTCCTGTCTCCTATTATACAGTCTCTCTTCTCTCTCTTGGGCTCTTTATTTCTATGAGTAAGAGGTTGATTGGCCAAGCTCTGGTCCAGTCCCCCATTATGAGGTGGACCCTGCTCACACAATTAGAGAAATCTCTCCTCAAAATCAGCTTTGTGCATTTTTGGCACCAGTAGACAGATGACAATCTTCTGCACATAGCTAGCCTCAGCACAGAAACCTCCCTCTGTTAATGCATTTGATTTCCTTTGTGGTTTTCGGTCCTGTTCTGCATGGCCTTCCTTAAACAAATCTGTAATCTGTCAGCTATGAGAGTGTAATATTGCTCCCCATAACTGCATGCCTGCATGTATTTTCACTCTTTGGCTGTTTGACTTGGTGTGTCTATAGAGCAGACAGTAGGCCTGGGACCCCCCTGAGTGACGACTGATAATGAAGGGCTGGCTGATAATTCAATATTGTAATATATAGGGGTGTAACGATACATCAGTATGGATCGATATATTGATTCAGTGATCAACGGTCCAATATCATTGATGCAAAGTGAAAACATCGATGTATATCATCATATTTAAGATGTGCCTTTATTTTGAAATTCCCTTGGCACGTCTGTGTCACCATTTCTGTCAAAGCGTACCTTATTCCTAAACATTCAAACGGTGCTTAAGCATGAGGAATGTGGCACTTGATAGTGAACAACAGGAGCTCTCTATGATGTATTTTTTTATTCTTTTTATGAAAAAGAATAAATAGTTTTTCATTTAAATGTCTGGTTGAGCTCAGTAATAAAATTGTGAAATCATATTTTAGTTGTTTTGTGAGGTTATGTAAATGTAACTGATTGTGTTAAATGGGCATATGATATCGTCTCATATCGATCATAGGCACGTGAAGTGAATTGAATTGAAATTGTATCGTGGCAGACTTTGTGATATCGGCACATATTTCTCCAAATAAATGTATCATACCCAATTTACATATTAAGATATTAAAGTTTAAAATTTCATGTTTAAATTGATGATAAAAAAGTTCATTTTTTGTTTATTATAGTAAAAGTTTGACATTGAATACAAAAATTACACTATTCACCATATTGAATGATGAGATAGCTATCACGCTATCAATTTTGTCCCTATTGCTCACTCCTATATAACCAGCATGTTTAAGCCTCTTTCAAAACACTTGCTTGTTCTGAAAGTTCTGTTCATAGAGAACAAAGCGTGGGGGAAATGTTTTTTGAAGGAGGTGTGTGTGTTTATGTGGTTTGAAAGTTGTTGTTATCTGCAAGTTTATCTACCGACTCAATGATGACTAAAAGGTTTTCATGACTAATTAGTTGTTTCTGTGATTGTCAGATAGAGCAGCTGAAGCAGGAGCTGAACAGGAAGGAGTCGGAGATGCAGGCCCTGCAGACCAAACTAGAAACGCTGACTAATCAGAACTCGGACTGCAAGCAACACATCGAGGTGCTAAAGGAGTCGCTCAGCGCCAAGGAGCAACGGGCCAACACACTGCAGACAGAGGTCAGTACACACACCCACACACACACACACACACACACACCGAGGAACATAGCAGTTTGGCCAACACTGGCACAGTGATGATGATCAATGTGGAAATGTAGCCTTTGTTGCCACACTGTATGCACATATACTTATGAGAGGACAGAGGTCATCACAGCCTCTGCAAGTGTACACAGTCCTGTCTTTTTTTCTGCTTTGGTTTCTTTCTCTTTCTGTTTCTCTAATGGACGTTGAGGTGGGTGGAGAACGAGTCACTGTGTGTGGCTCCTTTAGTCCACCAGTGGGCTGGTACGTGTGGGCTGGTCAGTCAGAGGGCTGGAGAAAGCTGGCAGCTATTCGTCTTCATCTCTGAAGTTTCTTAACTCTATAGCTCTAATGATTTTATCATTGCTGTTAGGGATGGAGGCGGGTTGTATGAAGAGATGGAGGAGAGTGTGTGTGTGGGGAGGGTGGGGGTGGGTAGCATTTAGCATTTCTCTCCATCACTTTCTCGACTTGGAACTGATACTTTAGATCTCTTTGTGTTAGGCGGTTGAGAACGGCCTGCTAACTATGTCCACTCATCATTACAGGAAGCAATTTGGGCCAAAATTAGGCTTAATTGTCCATACATGTGCAAGGAATTTTGGCTCTCGCAGTTAGCAGAATACATCATACTTATACCAAGGAATTGGTTTTCAGTGGGTGGTTTTTCTGTGTGTACACGTTTCTGTTTGTGTTTCATACTGAAATGGCATGTAAAGAAATGTTGGTGTCCTCTTGCCTTAGGTGTAACTTTATGGCAAAACCAGGAGACATTTCCTTCTTTGCACAGTCCTTGCACATGATGAGTTGTTAATGTGTAAATCACTTGGTCACTTATCTGGATTCTTGCAAGAACAGAATATGATATATTTCTTCTTATGACATAAATGTTCTTCCTAGTGATTTACGTACTAGTTTTGTTTTTGATGGTGTTGTTTTGATGATTTGTATCAGGTGGTTGGTAATCCCCGGCAGGTTCCTGGCTGCTGTTTAAGAGGGGTCACACCCACAAATGCCTCAGAAACACCGAGGAACGCCTCGGGCTCAAACACGTCTGTTTCCTTCTGCTGCTGTGCGTCATTAGAAGCGTTGCATACTTATTTTCAAGTGCTGACGACTTAATTTGCTAGTTGTAAAACCAGAAGATATGTCACCCACAGTCATTAATTTTTTTCCTCCCAATTACTGTAAGTCTATCTCGTACCCACTAACCCACCGAGAGAGGTCAAGAGAGACGGGGGCCTTCAGCCTGTGGTTCACTCCACAAATTCCGCATTTTGTTCACACTTTTCACAAATCATGGTGGCAGCAGACCAGTGTCGTCTAACTTGCTGAAACCTGTCACCATTGATGGCTAGCTAATGTTTTCTAACTGCATGTATGTGCAATCTGAAGCCAACTGTTCGTCATGATGCACTGTAACAAAGAGGTTTGCTAACGTTATTCTGGTAGTCATACAACCATTTTTAACGTTCAAACTATCTAACTTTAGTGAGCAACACATTTGCATGTGGATACAGTATATTATTTGGATGGATATGCTCTTTCTATTAGTATGAATACAATGTTTTTTTTAGCTAAAATTTCCCTCTTAGGTTATAACCCCCTCTCTGTCCGAGAACATTTTCTTTAGGTTGCCAGGAAGTAGATTATTTCTTGCTTTGTACATAATTTGTGCAGTCTTAAATTTGACCAGATCCATGACCTTCAAAGCATGTGACTTTAAAAACAGCGTGTTAGTGTGTTCGCAGTATCCTACATTGTTTACTATCCTCATAGCTCTTTTTTTGTAGTCTGCATTTGTGCTTTTGTACGTGTTACCCCACTCTTCCACACAGTAATTCAGACACAGTAATACAAGTGAACAATACAAAGTGTGTAACGCTTTATTATCCAGAATGAGCCTCGTTTTTCCCAGAACGTCAACGCTGCTTGCCAACTTTGCTCTCACACATCTTATATGAGGTTTCCAGCAGATTTTGTAGTCTAATATCACACCCAGAAATTTATTTTTTCATATACTCTTTCTATATTAACATGGTAACACACTGTATACAGTATAGTTTCTGCATAACACATGAATATTATACCATTAGAATATATAATCTTGTTGGTGTAGACTATAATTGTAGTAGGTTGAGCCAGTAAATGTCTCTGCCAATTAGTCAAAATGGAAATGATGCCCTCGAGTGGGCAGGTGTGGTGTGTGTATCTGTGTCCGTTAATATGACACAGATATGTTTATGCATTAACATGTGGGTGCATGGCAAGGGAATTATATATAATTGACTATAATGTTCACTGGGTACATCACTGTGCTCTTCTTCTCACTTCTCATAGGCTACTGCAGCGGGGCTGTAATCAGACCCGACAGTCGTGATCACCACAAACACACACACACACAGTCACACACGCAAAGACATACACACAAAAAACACGTACGCTGTCAGTGCTGATTGCTGGACTCTCATCTCCGGTCTGGGGTAGTTTTTCCCTGCTATTGAAGTGGCATTTCCCCCCCGCTTGGGAAAGGCTAGGGTTTCCTGGGCTAAGTGGGCAAACCAGAGGATGAGTAAAGATATTGAGTGCGCTTGAGGCCGGCCGCGGCCCTGCATTCCTCTACTGTCTGTCAGTCATTCGGCCAGAAAGCACAGCCGTTTCTCTCAGGATCTCCCTTCTCACCTCATTCCTTCCATCCACTCATATTATTACTTCATCAGCTTTCCTACATCTCATTCAAAATTCCCCCCAGAGCCCCAGATTTCCTTTCTGTTTCACTCATGACTACTGAGGCATCATACCCCCTCCCCATATATACGTCTGTGTGTGTGTGCCAGGCGGGTCTCCTCGTGAATGACAGTGATTGGTACAGTAGTCCACTCCCCCAGAGACAGACCGGTGTCTCCCAGACCTGAGGAGCAGCTTCATCTCACAGACACTTGTCTCTAAAAGCAATTCACATCAGGAAGGGACCAAGTCAGCGAACAGAGCAGCCACTGTGAGCGGGGGGAATGAGAAAATGGAAGTGTATTTATTTGTCAGTCAAAGTTAAGGACAGCTTCTAAATGGGCGCGAGTGAAGACGGCTCCAGATAACTGGAAAATGTGGAAAATAATGAGCGTGTGCGAGTCTGCTGCCCACGCCTGTGGAAACTTAACCCCTTTAATACAGTATGCGTACGTGTCATTCTTGAAATGATCACGACAATGCAGGACTGTAACTGTACTCCAGCAGATCAGGTAACCTATCAGAGACCTTCCTGCATATTTAACCAGCCTGCAACAAAGGAACAGGCCACAACCCCAGTAGTAAAGGGGCTTGCAGGTGCTTTGACTGTTTCGTTTTCTTTGAGAAGATAGTTTTGAACATAAATATTGTAGTAAAAGAGGCCAAATCAGACAGACGTCAATGCCTGCTTATTTGATTCCCAGTCACACTTGGTCTCTGTGATGACATGCTAAGTTGCACATTCAGTGTACTCTGATCTGTTTTTGAGATGCCAGGAAAAAGCCTTTTACAAGCAAAAAAAGAAAAGTAATTTTCTACAACAAATCATTTGCATGTGTGGACTGGATAGGCTGCTGGTAGGATAGTTGTTGGAGCTTTGTTCTGGTTAAAAGGTATCACAGACTTTCATGTGGAAATATACTTGACTTACAAAGTGTCTTAGCACAACTAATTCCTTCTCTGTGTGACCTGTCATTGCTGTCTCTGCTGTCTTCTTTAGTAGTAACTCTTGAGAGTCACATCATCTGGGTTATTACCTTCAATGTTCTGATGCAACAAATCATGTGTTTAATGTCTTTGGCAGATATTAGCTAAGATTGTCATTTTCTGAAGGTCGATATGCTTTGATTTACATGTTCATCTCTTGAGGCGAGCATTCTGCAGGTGGCCACTTAACTCACAGAGGGGAAATCCAGACCTGAAGTAGGTTCAAGGTGCTTAAGTCAAAGTCTGAATCAAGCACATAAATAACACATTAACATAACATTTGATATTTTATTCCTCGCTTAATGCCAACAGAAGTATGAGTAGCAGCACGCCTTTAATTTACATTTTGTGATGTGGCAACACGTCTGTGTTTACAGAAAGCAGTCTGCGACGTTTCAGTTTAAATCTCTCACATGTGACCTCACATATCTTGTCCTGTCTTTCATCACCAGAGTTTTGCAGTGTGTCCTGCCAGAAGGCCTCCGCTGAGTTTTGATGTTGAGGTTGAGCTGTAATGACTTGAAGAAGATATAAATGACTCAAAAATGACCGTATCGACAGTGATGAATAGGGAAAACAAGAGGAAAATAAAAAAAAGAAAGAATCTGGAAGCGGGAGAGGGAAAGAAATCAAGGATAGACGGAGCGACAGAAGGAAGTGAGAAGTGAGAGAATAGAGTTGCTTGATGGATGTAGAAGGCTGCGGGCTTTTGTCAGTGAGTGATGCGATGGTACGGTGTGCTGTGGTCCCTGCTGGACTATTTTTGTTGATCTTTCCTTGTTCTCTTTGCTGATTAATGGTTCATGTAGGTAGTGAGGCGGAGGAAAGATGTGGTCTCAACCTGGTTACACTCCGCCCTGAGCTCTCGTCCCGCTGCGCTCTCACTCTCTGTCTTTCTTTCTGCCTCATTCCCTTTCGCTCCCTCCGTCCATATTTTCTCTTCCCTCACACTATCTGCCTCCATCTGTCTTCTATCCCCCCCATTTTCTCGCCTACTTCTTCTTCTCCTCTATCCGTTCTCATCCACCATCTGTTGACGCCACTGTAAGACTTTATGTGCAAATTAAACTCGGGTGAGAACTTTAACAGTTGCTGTTATATAGGCTGACCACTAATTATTAACTTCACATTCAAACCCTCTTGTGATGAGTTTCGTTTTCGAACCAGTTACAGTATATGACCTCATCTGAACCCGACTGACCGTGGTCGCCACTCTCAGACCCAACAGCGTGCTCCTGGGTTTCTGGGGCGGTGCGGTTTTGGGATGCAGTGTGAGTAGCGAAGCGTCGGGGCCCCTCAGAACAAACACGGCGCCGTCCAAAATAAAGCCCCCGCGAGTTCTTCAGAGGCCATGTGGAAAAGTCATAAAGTGGAGTTATAGGGGTCAGAATGGGGATGAGATGTTTAATGGTTTACACAGGGAACGAGGTAAATATGTGCAAAACCGAAGGAGCCGACAAACACAAGAGTGTGCACACGGCTACTTACGCACATGCGCACGTAAACATTCGTGTTGTCGTGCATATCGAACACTTCAGCATAAATGTGCCGTTAATTTAGAGGACATCTAAGGTCAATTTAATTTGTGGGATGGTTTATCCCACATGAAGGTCTTTGGGAAGTGCCCGTGTGCTCTCTCCCTACATATGTTTTCTATTTTTGCACATTTTGAAACTAAACACTCATAAACACAGAGAGTAATCAGGGCGTTGCTTGGTCTGCTGTCAGTCAGCGGCTGGTTAACCAGTAGGCAGCGAGGTGCTGATAGAGACAGCCAGAGACAATACTCTCCTTTCTTTTTCTTCTGACCTCCTCTCTCCTCAGGGTCACCCTGCTTGGCTCTGACCACTTAACCTCTAATTTCATATACACACACACACACACACACACACACATACAGAGATACACTTACACAAACATGCAGTACCACAATAATACAGTTGAAGAGTTTTCCCTTCCAACTTACAGTTCAGTCTTTGTAAATAGTATAATCCGCACCCACCCGACCCCTTATGAGAGCCAATCCGCACTGTTTGACCTGCGAAAATATGCGTTAATCAACCACTCGAACCCGACCCGCAAACCGCCAACTTTATGCATTATTGTAACACAATTGTCAGGACTGAAGTTTGAGACGAGGACAGAAACAAGCTTGTGTGAGTATGAAACGTCATCTCACAGACTTTCATGAAATGACCACGGCCTCTTGACGGCACATTATGTGGTGGTGGTACAGATGTACTTGCCAACCCACCCGATTTATGGCAAATTTTCACACTTTTTTCCTTTTTGTTATCTTAGCCTGTTTCTGGAACTGAACAGTGTTCCAGAAACTGTTTTCACCCGGACGACAATAGAGCTACACCAACTGTTGTTTCCCGGCGGAAGAGAGCAGTCTATGCTCGCTACACAGCGCAGTTTGAGCTCATGTTTAAGCTGCGCTCGCCACAGCGTGCAGCGCCCAACAGTGAAAAGCCGTCGTGGCACAGCACAAGCCATTGGAAATAATGGGTTTCAGAGCGCAGTGGTGCCGTTGTCACGTTGTCTGAAAGGACCTTCAGTGAGTGAGAGAAGGAGAGAGAAATAGAGAGAACTAAGATAAATAATAACTCAATTAGGAGCAAAACTAAATAAAAGCAGATGAATATTAGTTCATGCCAGAGATTCACACGCCAAGATTACACCAGAGGGGCTAATTTATCAGTTTTCTTTCCTGGGAGTTAAAGGTAAAATCAAAAGTTTAACATAAAAATGCTGTTGCAGTGTACTCATTATTTTGTTACTTTCACTCTTTTAGAGTCTCCAGAATGCAGGACACAAAGTCTCTGAATCTCAGGATTAGGTTATATGAGTTGCATTTGAATTAATTCAATTAACATGTTGGTTCTCATTCGTTCAAAGTTAGTTTTTTAAGTGATAGCCACAGTGTTTTCTGTATTTCAACATCTTGAGGTTGTTTTAAAAAGACCAGCAGAATGACAGACAAGAAACTGTTTTACTTGTTGATCAAACAGAAATCCAGCTGATTTCAGGGACCTACTGTACACTGCAGACCTCTGCACATGTTTGCCAGAGTGACTGTACAGTGTGATTTGACAGGAAACGGATTCCCTGGAAACAGGATGTAGTAACTGGCGTGCGGCGCTGGAAATGATCAGGAAAAATAATCAAAGAAGGAGCAAGTGTTAATGAGGGGGAACGCCTGCAGCGTCTCTTCCTTTATGTGTGCGTGTGTGTGTTGTGTCCATCTCCGCTGGACGAGGTAATGATGATGGATGGAGGGCAAAAGAGGGAATGAGGCAGATGTGTGCAGCGAGGGTTAGTGTGAGTCCCCTCACATTTTCTGTGTCATATATCCATCCTCTGGTACAATACCAAAAGCATGACATGGTTGACCTTCATGCCTTGGCAGAAAACATTCATTCATTCTGTTGACAAAGATCCTTTTGTTAGTGGGAGTTCTGTGTGTCTGCGTCCTTGTCTTTTTTTTTTTTTATTACAGCTGCACTTTCCCATGTTCCCTCAGTAGCCCGTGGGCAGACAGCTGTGTTGCCACGGTTTGATCCACAGATGTCGGAGTGTACAATGAGACTGTGCCCCAAACTCCACCTCGCAGCTCCCGCTGTGAGGCAGTTTTACATCCGCTTATTATCCCGAGCCGGCCCCGAGGTGATCCGACTATTACACAATCCCTGATCAGAGCGCCGACTGTTGCCTTAACCCTGTTGGCTTTGATGACACACCTCAAATGACACCCAGTCTAAGACCCAGGACAGGGAACGTCCCTCATTTCCGCACAGCCCCGGTGTCGTCATGTCTGGGGCGAACAGCTCAGGTGGAGAGGAAATCTTGCTGTGTGTACGTGTGCTTGTATATACAGTATATGTGTGTGTGTGTAAATGAGAGAACCCAGAATCAGGGGCAGGGTCTCGGAGAAGCTCGGCCCTTGCTCACAGTCGCGCTGTGAAGTGCCTCATTCTTCCGTTTGACATTGAAACTTCCCCTTGCACCTGTGCACACACACACACACACACACACACACACACACACACACACACATTCGTACAGTACATGCCGACATGCATTAATGAGCTCATATGAAGAAAATCCCCCTTTGGTCTTCAGGCTGTCTAACCTCACAACCAACAGTGACCTCTTGACATCTATTGGAAGTTTCTATTGCCTCATCTGGAAACTATGGATCATTTAGCGCTACTCCTTCTCACATCTGTGCCAACAGTAAAATACACCCAGGTCAGGTGCTTTTACACCATCTGTTAATACTGTAAACATATGCATTTCACTTTTCACCAATCTTTGACAATGCAAACATTTGTCAGTGAAAGCAAAACTAACAACAACTGGCTGTTTGAACCCAGCTATCCACATTTATTCTTCTTCATATGAGGGTGTGTTGGTTTCTCTTTGATGCGTACTGTATATTTCAATAAAAAGAGATATTTGGATGATTATAGCCGATACGGGAGACTCTCTGGTGGTCTAGCATCATTTTGAAACCTTCTTTTAGAGATACAATCCAGACTTGGCCACATTAATGGCTATACAAACATGAATTAGTCGAACACTATTTCATAAATTTAGATGATTAATTTCACAGTACGGGCCTTTAAATAAATTACGTCTAATGGTCGCCCTGTGCTGTATTTATACAGGCCGGCTGGACGTCATGCAGCCAGAGAAGTGAATAGCTCACACAGCTGTGTGTAGCGCACCGCAGCAGGCCCGAGTTCAGACATCCCATACACTCCACCAGACCCACTCTCGGGATTTAACAACTTTTATGGTGGTGTTGTCAGCTGAAGTGACGTTCAGACTTATTCTTTGAACACAAAGAATGAGTAAAAGTCGGTGTGTGTGTGTGTGTGTGTGTGTGTGTGTGTGTGTGTGTGTGTGTGTGTGTGTGTGTGTATAAATATGTCAATGCGTGAAGGTCAGACATTCAAAGAGCGAAAGATAAGACATCATATTAGGAATGATTTTTCTGGTCAGCCCATGACTCTACTCGCACCCAAAGTTGATGAGTGCGAGTGCAACTGTCAGTGTGCGAGTATGCAAGTATCGGTGCGTCCCCAGGCCTTTGCTGTGGTCTCCTCCGTCGTCTCTGGTTCTGCCGTTTGGACTGCGGTCTACTCATATAGTCCTCGTGTTGTTTATTGCGGCCCGGAGCCGACGCTGGGCTGTGATACCTTCGCAGATTCGCCTGCCAGAAAAACTTTTATGATGAAATGTGAGGCAGGAAAAAGGGAGGTGAGGACAAACAGAGAAGCTGTTTTCTTTAAGCCTCTGTTTTACTTTGCTAACCAGTGTCCAGAATCCACATTTGGCTGTCATGAGAGAGGAAGTCGAGGAGAATGAGTGTGTGTTTATGCATGTGTGTGCATGGTTGCATGTTTAATTTGCAGGAACGTGCATGTGTGCATGCAGAAAGCTATTGAATTTATGCATGTATGCATGCACACTTCAAAGGGGTTATTAGTTTGTCACTATTCGTTTAAAGAAATTCCACATGTTGCAAAGACTTAAATGTTATGCAACCACAGAATCTTGAAAACATATCAAGGTAATTTTTTTAAATGATATGGTGCTGAGTGAGGGGCTGGAAAGCTTAAGTGGGGTTTTGGGGGGGTGATATAGATGTGTTTTTTTATTCATCTATTCTGAGGAATGCCTCAATGCAATCTCCAATGTTCCTTTTGGATTTGAACTGGGCAGCATTGGGCCCCTCTACTTCTTTCCCTCACCTTTCACTTTCTTAATGCACAACAAGTCCGTATTTCTCGAATGAGCTTTTTTAATCCGTCATCCGATAAAAACATTACGCACAGAAACCTTGCACACTGTGTTGTATTATTCTATTCGTTCAGAGTTCGTTCAAATTCACAGTACAAGACATAACTGAATTAATTACGTTACGTGGATGCAGTGGACAGCGCTAGTCCCAAACGGGGCTTATGACTGAATGACATTAGCATGAAGTTATCGTTTTGCTGCCTAAAGCACAATCACTACTGACAAATCACTCCTACATCCTTTGTTTTGCAACCATCCCTGATTCAATTTAATTTTTTTATCTCTATTTTTATATGGTGTCAAATCATACCAGAAGTTATGTCGAGACGCTTTCCATATAGAGCAGGTCTAGACTGTACTCTATAATTTAGAGCCCCAATGAGCATGCATTCTTATGCCACAATGGCAAGGAAAAACTCCCCTTTAGTGGGTAGAAACCTTGGACAGAACCCGGCCCTGGGTGCTGCCGAAGGTTTCAAGCTGTTCTGCAATCACCTGCCACAAAATGAAATTCCACATCTCTGTATTATTTTATTTCATTATCGTAAAGTGCTTTGTGCTGGGAGACGGAGTGAATGTTTATCGTGCCATTTTGGATGATGACGTTTGCATGGACGGTGTCTCTGAGTAATCAAACAATCCTCTTTTTCCTTTTGACGGATGCGAAAAAACGCAGAAAATCGAACCTGTTCCGAAAACTTTAAAGATGGACAAAAGTTTCGGAGTCGGTGTGTAAACGTGATTGCCACAATGTGATTTATTTTTAAACATGCTACAATTTCGGACGAAAAATGCGGACTTGGCGTGCAAAGGTCTTTCTCTCATACACTAAACAAAAAAAAAAGCTGTGATAACAAAACAGGATGTGGTCCCTAGTGTCCAATCGCATACGCAGAATGAGTACCCCAGTTGTCCTTAAGAGCGTAGGAGTCCTGCTTTGCGTGGTATTTCTCTCACATGGAAACACACAGAAATGCACGACATAGCCGGGAAATGTGGGTCTGTCCCGAAGACAACCCGATCTTGAGGACTTGAGGGATTTTCTCACACCAACACATCACTTTGTCTCACCACAGGCCCCGCACCTTTAAACGGCAATAGGAAAACTCCTGGAGAGCGTGGAGCATGGCTGGAGGGATCATGGAGTGTTGAAAGAGAGGTAGTAGTGGCGGGTTGAAAGGGAGAGGCGTTGTTGGAAGACGACATTGAGAGGAACGGGACTAGAGGGAGAGGAAAATTGGAGAGGAAATTGAAGGAGAAGCGAGAGGTTAATCACCTTGACTTGTTAGCTGTCTGTCATCTCAGCATGTGTGCCACCTGATAAAGCCATACAGTATTTCCTGTAACAGAACTGCTGATGGAGTGGTGGTTTTTACCAGTGGAGGAGCAGCATGTCAGTGGTGTTAATGTGCTCCCCACCTTCTTTCACTCAATTCAGTTCAATTCAATATGCTTTATTGGCATGAGTGTGACAAAACAATATGTCAAAGTAATAATGAGATTAAAAAGGTACAATTCATAAAATCGGGAGGAGGTCGGGGTGGATGGGTGGGTCAAAAAACACAGAAGTTTCACCCAGGAAACTGGTGTTTGTACCATGTATGAAACCCAAAGTCAATGTTGATTCATTTGTCACGTAACTTCTTTACTTAAGTTACTCCACTTCCGGTGACGATATTTTCCCTAAACCTAACTAAGTAGTTTTGTTGCTTATACCTAACCGAGTTGTTTGCTGTGAAGACGGATGTTTATTTTGAAAAAGACTGAAACGGAAATTGACGCTGGACATTCGTAGGAAAACACACGAAAGGGGAGGGATAACTTTTCATAAGCTATCATACGAACCGTTGTACGAGAATACGCCGGTGCGTTTCATTTATCTCCCCCCTTGCTTTCACCCAGACTCCTCTCCATCCCACCATCCCTCCTCCGTCCTCATCCGTCCATCTCTCCCTCCTTGTTTTTCGTGTACTGTGCCTGGCAGCGGTGAGTGCTTTAAGAGGGTATTAGCAGGGCGTCTGTACCGTACTATCACAGCTTAGCGGGCCAGTGCAGGTGAGACAGCAGGGATTTCCTGTTAGGCCTCTCTGCTACATTCTTGCTAAATTGCTCTTTGCCAGGTGGGGCTGGAGGGGAGGAAGGGGGGGGGGGGTCTCTCATTCTCCCTTATTCTGTCTCATACACACACAGTGGCAAACACTAATGCACACACACTCATGTGGCAGCACATGGGCGCAGCACTGGGTGACGTGCGTGCGCTAACATACTGTACGTACAAAGGATTAGTGGTGCCACTAGTGTGTGTGTGTGTGTGTGTGTGCCAGTGTGGAGTGGGGAGGACAGAGCAGGGCTCAGTATTAGACTCTGGTTGTCTGCCAGAGGAGCAATATGAGATAAATACTTCACCATCTTACACCTGGGGGTCCTGGCCTGCTTCTAATGCTGCTGCTTGAGAGGAGCCCTCTGTGTGTCTGCGGGCTGCGCGGTGCACTCTCGTTTTACACAAACACATACGGGCAGGTAGGAACGAACCGTGGCCCAACACAGCCGTACCTCTCGATTGTCTTCTCAGTATATCTGTTGTGTTATTTTCCATTTCTGTAGTTGTTAGTGCCACATTATTTTTTTTTTTTTTCTACTGTGGTTTGCTACGCTTTAGTTACTGAAATACTGCCTACAAGTGGTGGAAGAAGTATTCAGGTACTTATCCATAGTCAGTGTATTACCTACAATAGATGACGGTCGGCACGCCCCCAGTTTGGAACAGACAGGAGTACCGACACATGAGCAAAGTAATGTACTGCTGTGGACGGGGCCGGCAGCAAAATATATTTTAGACCCCTAAAACAAAGACCCACCTAAAAAAAACAATATCAGTTTAAGTATACGCTATATTTACAATATTTTCACTAGTTTACCTTACCGTCAGACAGCTATGCAGTTTATGTTTCCGACGGGGAGCTGAAGTCTTTATCGATGCTCTCACCAAAGCAACCAGACTCCGTTAAAAAAACAATAATTTTACCTCTCAGAACACAGGAGTTGCTGGTCGACTGCAGCCTCGATCGATTAGTTTATTCGTGTTATTGTGGTACTTTGGTTAGTTTGGATTCACCAAAGACCAGCAACTAGGGATGCACCGATACCGATATTGGATCGTCTATCGGGCTAATACTGACACAAATAGCTTGATCGGGTATCGGTGATAATGGGGCCGATTTATTTCAGTTCAATTCTGTTTATATACTATACTATATACATTATATACTGGAATTTGATTTCCTGTTTAAGTTTTGACCAATTTGTTGCTGCATTTAAAAAGTTTACACCTGAACTTTAATTCCTGTTCATTTCGAAGATTTTTTACCAACTTGCTGTTGTACGATTTATTATTTTAATGATAAATAACAATTCAAGACATTTATATTTATGTATTTATTTGTTACATTTTGATTTACAAAGTTAGGAAAGCTAAATTTAAGTCAAGCCTGATGTTGCCTTACACGATAAAATAATGATCCCAGTCACTTCCACACAGTGAGGCAGGTGATAGATACCTCATACAACACCACTTCGAAACACCCTAACTATTCCTTTCATATCAGGGCTGTGCAGAGAAAATTTAAACGCTTTTTCATACAGTTTTTTATGCTTAATTGACAGTATATGAACAATGTTTCTTATTTTATATGCACATTATAGGTTTTTAAACTCTTGATATGCAAAGTAACTATAACTGTAAAATAAATACTGTAGTAGAGTAACTTATTTTCCTCTGAAGTGTAGTGGATTACAAATATGAAGTAGCATAACGTTGAATACTCAAGTAAAGTACCTCAGAGTTGTTGCCCTGTGAAACAGTTGAGAGATGAGCTGGTGAGAACAACAGAGCCTGTGCTTTAAGTGTTTTCACACATCCTCTCTGTGTCCAAGTGAGGCTTGTTAAAACGACTGTTAACAAGCTCTCCCTCGCTGCTTCTTAACTTAACTTGAAATTAAGTTCAAATGGGTTCGCTCATTGCGCCGTGGCAAAAAGTGCTGGAAATGTAATCAGGTGTTGAAGAGCAACAGAGGAGCACATAGTCTGTTCTTGACAGCCAGCTGAGTGTGTGTGTGTGTGTGTGTGTGTGTGTGTGTGTGTGTGTGTGTCACTGTAGGCGGTGCAGCAGAACACTGATAGATGTCCAATAAGACGTTCTGGAGTGAGCTCAGATATCACTCATCTCGTTGCACACGGCCAGATACGGAGGATTTTTTAATGTGTGAGTGTGAAGTGTGTGAGCAGTCTGATCTATGGCAGCGCTGGCCCAATCACACAGCACTCTCAATAACACATGATGGGACAGGCTCCAGGCTCATTCTCTCTCTGACACACACACGCACACACACACACACACACACACACACACACACACACACACACACACACATACACACACACACACACACACACTGCATCAGTCCACAGTGGTTCATATTACGGACAGTAGGTCAAAGCTGAACTTTCACTACTTCCAAATGTCAACACGTATATGTGTTGAGACATGTCAGTTCCAGTACTGAATAATAACATATGGGCCACCTGACTGAGAACTGGGACGAAAATCATGGTGTAAGCTTTCATCGTCTTTTTTTGTGTATTTCTTTGTATTTTTGTAAGTGTTTCTGTTTCATTCAATCTGGTCTGTTTCCTGTCTGTTATAGTCGATTATAGGTTACGTTCAACCTATATGCTTGCCTATACATTAGAAGTCGACCGATTTTTAAAGACCGATATAATAGTGATAGTTTTGAGCAGGGAAATCGTCCGATATCTTCTTAACTTCTGCAGCAGCCTAGTCAGCTACTTTTGCATACACCGTTTTTTAATAAATCATTTTTTTTGTCACTCTGAAATAAATCATTCGTAAGAGAATATCCTAAAGTGTGATTTGGTGGATTACATCATTGGAAAATGTTCTCTTTATTTGCAATGGGCGATGCACTATTGTGTGGCCTGGCCTTCTGTTGCTCATCCCATTACATTGTTAAATGCCACTCTTACAAACCATTAATGTTTGTGCATATTCCCACGGTAAACAGGTCCTAAAGTGTGCGATTTCATTCCATGAATGGATAGTTACATTGCTGGATTATTTGGAAGAGAGAATGCAAAATTGGCAAGTAAAGTAACAGTGAATGATTTCTATTTCCTCCCTGTCTGCCTTTATCGTGGACAAAGAGCTGGTAGTGTTGCGTTGTATATTTGAGAGATAACTCTACCTTGACTTTGTGTATGGAGCCTCAATGTAAAACGGTGATGTACTTCCCAGCGTGACTGGCGGAGGCTGCATATCCATCGGCCAATAGCGGAGCCCAGTTCCAAAATAATGATAGTTTGTAAAACGTCCTACCGATTTATCAGCCTAACTCTTCTATCCATCTGTCTGTCTGGCTAAACTGTATGAATATTGGGTTATATTACCCACTCTGACTCTTATTTTCCCCTTTCTCTCTGGTTGTCTGACATCCGGTCTACCAGTCTATTAGTATAAGTATATAGTTTGTGTTGTACAGCAGCAGTTCTCTTGCTGACTATATGTCGGTCAAACTCCCTATGGGTTTGTCTGTTCACATTTCTGTCTGACTTCTTATCTGCACTTAACTCCTTGTCTTGGTATTCTCCAGGTAGATGCTCTGCGGGTCCGTCTGGAGGAGAAGGAGCAGTTCCTGACCAAGAAGACCAAGCAGCTGCAGGACCTGACCGATGAAAAGAGCACACTAACGGGAGAAATCAGAGACATGAAGGACATGCTGGATGTCAAAGAGAGGAAGGTTAATGTCCTGCAGAAGAAGGTAAGTGAGTCCAGGGGTTGCTTGTAGTGTCAACGACTGTAATCTACTCCTTTCCCGCTCCACATTTGCCAGGAAAAAAATATTGCTCAATGAATTAAATCACTTTTACAGGGAAACAAAGAAGACGTCGATGTTTGATCATTGACAGGTTTGTTGGCTGTCACCACATCAGTTATTAACGAGCCATATTGGAAATGAATTCTCAGTTCTGGTTCTGGCCACATGATCATGTCTCTGGCACTGTGAATAGACAGTAAGAGTGTTTATTAAATGAACAACTGAATGTGTGTTAGATCTGCTACTTACAGCTGATCACTATGATCACTATTACTTAACAAAGATACCTTCACACATAAACGTCTTCTATACCCAGAGCAGCACGCACATCCTTCTATAAATATATATATATATGCACACCTGCTCACACACACACACACACACACACACACACACACACACACACACACACACACACACACACACACTCACTCGCATGGCATGTCTCAGAGGCCTTAATGACTTTTATAAGGTTAGCTATTTAGACGGTGCCTGTGGCCACCTGTGGTGCGCATGTTGGCAATTCCTCTTTAGACCAATTACACACACATAAAGGTCCCCTCTCAACTTCCTTGTTTCCTCTCATGTCCTCAAATTAGATCTCCCTCTCTCTCCTCCCACCCTCCCACTTGCTGAGTTTAAAGAAAAGGGGCTCCAAAGGTCACATGCAGTGCCATGAATCTGTGTGGATGTGTGTGCATGAATGTATTATAATGTTTCTGTGCGAGAAGCTTAAAGATGACCTTTATGTGCACCCTACGCCGCTGTACTCCTTTGGGTTCCACCTATAGCTCTTTATTTCAGGCACTTAATATGCTCGTTTGCAGCAGATAAATCGGGCCCCTCTGCTTTTTGACATTTCATTCATGTGCGATTTCAACTTTGACTTTATTTCGCGGCCACAGAAATGTCGCAGTCGGTTTATTTTGGAGGCGTTCGGTGGGAAGTTTAAAGTTTTAGTCGTTATTTGAGATCTTTTATTATATTGCTCTGTCCAGTTGCACTATTTTACTGTAAGCCTCAGTTGCCATTTTCATCCCTACAGGCTCAGTGAGATTAGGTTGGATGATGACTAGGCAAATATTTGGTTTATGCTGCCTGTCATTGCCTTGATGGCTGGTTTCTCACTGGCCAGTTTTTGCTCATTTCTTGATGTCTTTTCATCTGTCTCTTTGAGGAAACCTCACTCTTCCTCTGTGTATCCATCTGTGTTTCTCATTTTCTCTCTAGGACACCTCCCTCTCCTCACACAATCTTGAAAGCCTTCTTCCTCATCCCTCATTCATGCCACCTTTTTAAAATCCAGCAGACATAAAAAAAGAATATCATGACACTGTTACATTTGTTAATGTGACGTGAATGGAAAAACAAAAAAAAGTATTTTACACCGACAGGTGTTTCACTCCATTAGCCACACTGTATACACTGACCACAATCTGATTGGTTTTACAAATTCACTATTTCCCAACAGTCCCTGGGGGCTATAACTTACAGTGCTGTGCCCAATGGGGAAGGCAGCGGCGGAGCTAGGAGTCAAATCTAGTTTCCTTTCTGGGCTTCATACTCTTTATAAATTACTGCTGGATTATTATGAAATACACTGACAAACTCTTCGCAGGCAGCAGGAAGTCCTCCCCAAACACAAATCTAATTTCTATAATTTCTATAATCTAAGAATTGCTCACAATTCTTCCAGTTATTGATTAATTACTGAGGAAATTTTGATGATTTAAGATGGTCTCATGTATAACTGTGCAGTCCTAAATATCAGTGTTTTATATATTTTTAAGAATCTGTAATTTTTTTTGCTGAGATTTTCCTCCAACTTCCTGAAAATCATTTCTTAGGATTTCTTTTAAGACTCAAAATATTATGTTGGACTTTCATAAGTTGAAATACAGATCAAACTTTTATTTATAGTATACACATAGTAAAACACAGTAAAAATAAATATCAACATGCAGTGATGCTTGTGAAGTCTCATTGGAGAGATTTCTGAGTCTTTGTGCATCTTTGAGTTTTACTTTTCTTAGTGCAGCTGCAGTCGCCATGTTCATCCTTGATGAAGCAGGAAGATCAATTGCCTGACATGTAGACATGTAATGGCCTTTTTGATCAGTGTCATTTGTCCTTTGATTGATGCATTTTTCTTCTGCATCATCATGTTTGCCGTCTGTCTTTTCTTGAATGTAGGCTTTTCTCATGTTTTCCATCTCAAAAGCCTTCCTCGCCTCACACAAGGCGTCTTTTTCAGCGTTAAAAGCCTTTCTCCTCTTAGGCTTTTCTTTATTTTTTCATGTTTTCCTTCTCCGCGAGGAAAGCATCTCTCATCCTCTGGATGCCTGTCTTTTCTTGAAGATAGGCCTTCCTCATCATTGCCATCTCTTCCTTTTCTATCTTGAAGGCCTCCCTGACATCAGCCATAGCATCACTTTCAGCATCAAAGGCCTTCCTTTTCATACGATGGACCCTCAGTTCTGTGTTGAAGGTTTCTCTCTCTTTTTCCATGTTTTCCTTCTCGAACTGGAAACCATCTCTAATCCTCCGGATGTCTGACTTTTCTTGAGCGAATGCCTCTTCCAACTCAAAGACCTTCCTTTCCTCACACAAAGCAGTGTTTTTCTGCAGTAAAGGCCTTCCTTCTCCTATATTTTTCCTTCAGTTCTTTCTTTAAAGTTTATCTTTAATTTTGGATGTTCTCCTTCTCCAACTGAACGGCGTTCCTCATCTCAGTCATTCGAGCATACTCTCTTTGAAAGGCCTCTCTCTCTTTGGTCAGTCTCTGCCTGTTCATCTCCAGAGCCTCCTTCATCTTGTTGATGTGCTTCTTTTCACTCAAAAGTTGTTTAGTTTCTGCCTCAATCTGCCCATTCAGTGTGTCTTTTTCTCCAGAGCGAGATGAATCCTCTCATCTCTGCTGCTCTGGGTGTGAATCAAGAAAGAATCACACAAAAGCACCACTTTAAATCTTGTGTTTACCAGATATGTGCTCATAAGTTTCTTGGAAATAAATCATTCAGCATGAAAAAAGCATAACAAAATCAGCTAATCAACTGAAGAAATCTTAGTCAACTAAGACCAAAACGACCGATTAGTAGACTAATCAACTGAGAGGGGGCAGCCCTTCATCTCTCAGAGTTTCTGTCAGAAAAACATTGCAAAATATATAAATAGATAGCCTACTGTAGATTGAATGCTAGTAATGAATAATATTTATATATTATATGAAACCATAACACAGATTTTACACATGAAATAAGGCGGGAATGGTCAAGTAGGCCTATGTTCAGATATTGCCTCTTCTATGCCTCTGGCACCTCATCAACTCATTACCAAGCCTGTATTTAATAGTGGTTTAATAAGCACAGTTCAGTGTGTACGTCATTGAATGGTTAGTTTTTTTACGGTTCGGTTTGCATCCCTAATGCTGACATATTTGAGCTGTGGATGGTTGTAGCTATAGCTGCACCCAGAGATAAGAGTCAGGAGCTCCCCGGTAGCCAAATGGTTATGGTGCATACCACATAAACGTCCATGCTGTGTGGTGGCCTGCAAAGTCCATGGCTCAATTTCAGCTGCGCACCTTTGTTGCATGTTCTACCCTTATCTGTCTCCCCTTGTTTCCTATCTGTTTTATACTATCAGCTTTCCAGTAAATGGCAAAAAAGTGCCTTAAAATAAGAGTCATACAAAAACCAAGACACTGTAGTGTTGTTCAACTCATTGTGATCTTCAGTTACAAAATTTGGATTGTGAATTACCAGGAACAAAACCATTTGTCAGCATACTGTCAACAGTTATATTGGGAATCTTTCTTCAATAGACAGTAGGTCCAATAAAAACTGTTGAGGTCTGTGGATTACCCAGAGTAAGCAGGACATTGTTTCTGGGGGATGATGTTGCTGTTGTATTAATAATTTAAGGAGCACCACAATTCAATTCCATTCATCTCTGTTGTATTTGGGTGGCGCCAGAAAACCTGGCTAAATAACACTGAATCTATCTGTGTGGCTAGATGCCTCCAGAGGATGTGAGAAAATATGTTTTCTTGTAATTTGGGTGAACGTGTTATGACTAATCATTCCATGGTGGTATTTCTAAACATAAAAGTGCTGTTTTGGTGGCTCTTTTTCCAGGACGCTATAACTTACAAATCTGTATACAAGGGGATAGACAGGAATGCAGCTTGGGAAGCATAACTTCCTGGTTTCATACGTGTATAAGTCATCGCATCCCAATTGTAAAAGACATTGACTGACCGTGCATGTTTGAAGTCTTCCCAGGACAGGATCAAGCTTTCCCTGACACTTCCTGTGTCTAAATATCAAGGGTACACTCTCAACAAAGAGGGACTTTATTACCAATGACACACATTCCAGATACAGAAAAGCAAAAATGGTCAGCAGAGACGCCTGTAAGCTGTTGTGGCTGTCGTGACACAATGGGATGAGGTTTAGCTTAGATCATTCAAAAGTAGATTGAGTGGCTGGCCTCCAACTCATAAAATTATCAGCTCCGAATGAGTCAACTAAACACAGTTCATATGGCTGTTAATCTCTTGAATGTGTTCCCCCACTGATGAAGAGAGTCAACATCTATACCAGACACACACACACACCAACACACGCACACACACACGGCCATGTGTCATCCTCCCGGACAGCTTTGAGGGTTAAGATGATGCATCTGTGTTATTACGACAAGCTCTCTATCTTCACTACAAACAGGACCAGTTCCCCAGAGTGTTGGTGTTGATGACACATGCTGATGACAGATCAGCTGGTGCGTCATAATGTGATTTTGCTTTTGTGTGTGTGTGTGTGTGTGTGCATGCAAACTCGCTCTCTTTCCGGTCATAAGGAATTGACATCTGGAAAGCTGAGAGCAACAGCAGCCTGTATGACTTTTATGTGGGTGTAATATAAAATGGAATGGAAGAAGCTGGGAAAAAAGACTAAATGTAAATAACAACAGGGAGTCTGTTTGTTGCATCAAACTGTAGTTCGTGAAAGTCTTCTTGTTGCAGTTTAGTATTTTTTGACTTGTAAATCATACCTTTCTACCCTGTTGTTTTGGATGTTTTGAGTCCTTCAGTTTTCAGTTTTCTTTTCACCGTACAAACTTTTTAATTTTTTTTTATTTTTACATAGGGATTAAAGTGCGTCCCTCCTTTAGCATTACTCACCTTTAACCTGTTTAGCAACTTATACCAAATATTTTAAAGGGGACTTATTATGCTTTTTTTCCCTTTCCTTTAGTGTGTTATGTAGTTTTTTTGTGCATGTAAAAGGTCTGCAAAGCTACAAATAGAGATGGCTCGATACCGCTTTTTAATGTCCGAAACCGATACCGCAACCTTGAGTATCTACCAATAACAATACCAATCCGATACCGTCTTTTTCCCTCTCTTAAACAACTAAATTTAATAAATTTAATAACTTTAGTTACTTTGCAGATTCAGGTTATTAATACAAAATATAATGAACTAATAAATGATGATGTATTATTATAGATTAAACTACCCAGCAGTATATAAAGTCATTAAAATGAGCTCCACATATACCAGCTGCAACATTAAAGTGATGAACACATTAATGTATCAATAATTAGAATACAATAATATAATATAGATTATTCTGCATAATGAGTACTTTTACTTTTGGTACTTTAAGTATATGTTGATGGTAATACTTATGTACTTTTACTTGAGTAGCCTAATATTTTGAATGCAGGTAGCACTTGTAGCTAGTATTTTACACTGTATTATTACTACTCTTACTTAAGTAGAGATCTGCATTTTTCTTCCATCTCTGTATGTTAATATTAGTTTATTGAAATTTAAAAAAGGTTTCCTTTCACTCACATGCACACAATTTCCAGATACAGTTAATGCAGTGTAGTGCGTGCACTGTTTACCTCTCTGTCATCTGCTGCCGTCTGTCTGTTTGTCTTTCTCTCTCTAAAGTGCGTTCGCGCTCTGAGTTTTAATTTCTAATAAAATTAGTCGTTTACCGTTTTAGTTTGTTTTGAAGCGATGCCGTAGCGAAATGTTAAGCAAAAGGTTTGTAAAATAAGAGTTCAAACAGAGCGTTTCAGAGAGAGGGTGAAAAGAGGTGCAGCAGCACAGCCGGTATGAGAAAAGTAAAGCGTATATACAAGTATAATAGGTCCTCTTTAAGTGTCAAGAGACGACTTCATGTGCATACAAATGAGAGTACTTCAGTGAAACCACACTTGTGTTTGTTAGACTTCTCTGACTTTGAAGTTTAAAGGTCTGTTGTTTGAAGTGTGGACCTTCTGAATGGTAAAGTGTCCCTCTTTCGCCCCTCTTTGGTTCGGCAATCACTTCTTTAGTACAGCGAGTGACACTTTACAGTACATACTGGAGAAATGACTCCCAGACTGGTGGGCAGATGAGTCACAGACAGTGCTAAACACAAAATGATTGTAGTGCACCACTGCAGAGACTGCGTTAATTCGCAGCATACTGTGTATCACTCATATGTGCCCTGTTTTCTGTCTCGGGGGAGTATGACGATTTCTATCTTTTCCTCGGAGTCTCTCCATGGACAGTCACCATGACTTATATCATGGTACCATGATGTCATGGCTGTAGTTTGAGCCCTACATTGATCCTAATAGTCAGAGGCTGAATTTAACAAAAAAAAATAATGAGGTCTTTAAATGAGAAAACGAGAAATGCATATGCTAGGTTTAGAGCGGGGCATTTTCGGTCTTACGTATCACAACGCAGAACAGTGGCAGCTCTGTTCGAGCCCTCGGTCTACGAGACCATGACCAATGCATAATGATGCATTTATTTATTTATTTTTTCAGGTTTTTTTTTTTTTTTCTTTCGCTGGGGGGGTTAGGGGTGTGGGAGGTACACACGCAGAGCCGGTTGTGGTGCGGTTTTGGCATACATGTGTTATTCATGTTCAAACATTGTGGTCGTCTCAATCCATATTCATGCTTTTAAAAAGGCTGGCTGTGTGCATGGACGTATAGTATTCCCTATCGTGTTCCCTCCCTATGGCGACCACAGACAGAGAGATTCGATTACGTCTGCTGGGGCATATGTGTGTATGTTTGTGTGTGTGTCTAAGGATGCCCCGTACACAAGGGTCTCTGTTCGTTATGATAGTGTCTCGCAGGTATCCCCTAGACTTTCTCAGGGGAACCCAGCTCTGTTTCAGAGCACCCTCTGCCAGACTCTTTCAGCACTTGCTCTGGCCTGGTGTCATCGACACGGCGAGGCCTTTGATTGTGAAGAAAAGTAGAGAGAGAGAGAGAGAGTGATATAGAGATAAATAGAGATGTTCCCTGGCCTTCTACATTTCCTCTGTTTCCTCCTCCTACTTTGATGTCTCTCTGCGGAGCAGTTGCTCTTCTGTCTGTCCATTTGTCATAAGGTTAGGAGTTTTCATTATTGTTGAAATACTCTCCATGTCCCTTGTTGAATTAAGGCATGCATCGTATTAATTTGAGCAAACTACTGTACCAATGCAAAAAAAAACGTTGGTGCTCCTTTCTCTCTCTTTTCTCTCCCTCCTCCCACATGTTTTACACATCGCCCCCAAAACAACACTGGCACTTTTGAGTTTGATGCATATGGATAGCGAGGGGAAGTGCTGCATGTTGATAGAAAGGAAAATATTAGTTCAGCATTGGCACAGTGTTTATTGTGTGTGTGTGTGTGTGTGTGTGTGTATAAACAAGGCCTTGCTTTCTGCTTTTGTGTCCAGATGTGTATGACAGACAATGATCTCTTTCTCCAATTTTAAACCACTTCCTAAAACAGTCATCTAATAATAAGTGTTGGTGCCTAAAAAAGGTCGTTAAGTCCAGTGACGCACCCTGACACGGGCTGGGTAACAAACCTCAATACATTTTGATTTGTGACTGAAATGTGACCACAGGTCGGAGGATCGGAAAACTGTCAGTGCTGCAAGTTGGCAGCAAATGCTCGGTCAGATTCTTAGTGTTGTTTATTTAATCTTTGGTCAGATATTTCCGGATCTGGATCAGGAAACTGCTAATTTTAGACTGTGATTTATTTAACTAAGTTCTTGTACTGCCTCTCCAGTTAAGACAGCACTGAATATTGATGCAGTGTGAAGTGGGGCACATTGTTTATTAAATGAAAACAGGGTTTTTGAAAATACAGGTGTATATTCCTAGCCCTGTCTCCTAAAAATGATGTTCCAATACCACTAAACTGCAGTCTCAACTGCGTTTGGATGGAAGCATGTTTGGTTACGGATTACGTTTGTCTTTGACGTATCACAAAATCCGAGGACAGCTGACATAGTACAAAAAGTGACGCTCAGAGCAGGTGACGTAGTATATCGAGCAACCGCTAATGAGAGTTAAGAGCAATAACAACGTTATTGAAAGTTACGTGGTATAATAACGAGTACAACAAGTGAGAAATCCACTACTGGCAGGCGGGTGTGGAGGTGGATGGGTCCAACAAACAACGGACTTTCCCCCAGGAGGCCAGTGTTCGTGTCCCGTGTGAATCGTAATCATTTTAAGCCAAACCATAATGTTTTTTTTAATTAAACCTAACCCAGTACTTTTGTTGCCTAAACCTAACTAAGTAGTGTTGTTGCGTTTTGTTTTGTTTCAATTTACAATATTAATCACGTGTTTAAAACAGTTTAAAGCTGCGACTGTAATCCGGGAGAAAATATATTTCCTTTGAAATGTGATTGAGAATGCAGTTTAGTTGTATGGGAATGTAATTTTGAGGGAGACAGGTTTATAATCCTCAAACTAAGGTATTGAAAGAAGTATCGGTACTGAAACTCAAATATACCGTATTGGCACTTACTAAAAATTCCAGCCCTAACCAATGATATTACAACTAATACTGTTTATAAAGTAGAGGTGCATTGCCTGAATACCATTACTGAATATAAAGACTTAGCATCTATAATGTTTATTGCATGAAGCTGTCACCTGCCTTCATGTACTTAAGGTCAAAACAGTGAATGACTGACATACCTAACCCTAGACACACTGTAAGGTACACTGTAAGTATTCCAGGTGAGTGATTGTGTGTGTGTAACAGCTGTATTTCTCAGCGTGTGAGCGTGTGTGTGATCTTGATAGATCTCGTGATGAGGCCACCAATGCTTCTTTCATCCTAATGGATTCCATCTGACCAATCACAGAGCAGAGACGTGGCTACAGATAAGCCCGTTGGAGCTGGGGAGGTTCCGGTAAACAGCCTGTGATAGCCCCCCTCCCCACCTCCTTCACCGTATCCCCCTTCTGCTCCTATCAGCAATCAGCCGGGGTTAATGGTGAGAGCCTGAGGCCGGCTGATTGGAGCCAGGCTACACATCAGTCAAGACAAACCCAGTGTCGGGCCACATGTCAGGCTCCAGCTATTCGAGTCCGTCTTCTCCCTGACCGCAACACGTGCACCGCAGTCGAAGACATCGGACGTGTTTGATGACTCTCCGAAATGATGAAGAACCCAAACCTGACTGTATCCTGCCAGATGACACCGGAGCCATAACTCAGGCTGACCTGCTTCGACCTAACCTGTTGGCAGTCGAGTGTTAGTATTTCATACTGTAAGATCTGAGGTTTCTGTCTAAAGTGGGTCACAGTTTGACCCTCACGTCTCTCAGCTGAACCGTATGACTCGCATGCTGTATTTGACCTGTCTGACCAGATCACTGTAAAGTGTGCCGGGGTCAGAAGCTGCAGGTTGACACACAGCTGCTGTGGTCCCCGCCGGGTGGCCACAGAGGATTTCTTTCTTTCCTTCTCTCTCAGATCAAAGGGCTCCCATTCCCTCTCTCCAAAGAGGAGAAAAAGAAAAGAATTAATACTAATGGTGCTGGGAGCAGAGGAATAAAGCGTCAGGGTAATTACCCAGCAATCACTGCAGCATTCCGCAGCTGAGGGGGGCAGAGATAGGGGTCTTGAGCCTAAAGAGCATGGACGTGGATCAACTTGGCCGGCACACACACACACACTCACGTACAGCCTTAGCTTGCACAAGTGCAATCTGTCTTCATTGAGAAGCTCTGGGGTCTGCAGGAGTCTCGTTTTGCTCTGTGGTCGGCCAGGAGAAATCACTATGAAAACAACACTTGCTTCGTCTTTCTCGCTGTTTCTCTTGTCATCCTCCGTGTGCGTGTCTGCATCGCCGTGTGTGTTGTGTAAGTGTGTAAGTGTACATAATATGTGTGTGTTAATGTGTCTGGTGTGTATTTGATATGTATGAATGCAGTGGAGGGTCTCTGTGTGAATGACTTTCTGGAGGAATGTGTGGGGAGAGGGGGAGGATGTCTGCTTGTCATATGTGTAAGTGCTATATGCAGCCCCAGACATTCATGATAATAATCATAGCCTGATTGTGTGTGTGTGTGTGTGTGTGTGTGTGTGTGTGTGTGTGTGTGTATTCCTCAGAGATCTGTACTGTATGTGCAGAGCCACATGTTACAATGGACATACAGAATTAGACAAGTGGTTTCCTGTTTGTGTATGTGAGTGCATATTCAAATGTGTTTATGCATATACACAAACAGTAGGCCTCATTTATCAAGCTACTTCAAGGTCCCATATTGTGCTCATTTAAAAAAAAAAAAAAAAACTTTATTTTTCTCATAGTCTGTCTGAATATGTTTGTATTCACCCTGTTGCACCAACTTTCAATTGAATTGCGTTGCTAGGCAACAGCTTGGGTCCATGTTTACTTCCTGTCAGCTGATGTCATTCACATACACTGTGGTTGCGTCCGAAACTCCACACTAACATGCTATTTAGTACGCTAAAACAGTATGTGAGATATTTTAGTATGTCCAAAACCTTACTATGAAACTAATAGTACACAAATTGCATACTATTACCGGTGAAATATTACAGTATGCAACGCTGGATACTACGGTGGCATAAATATCCCATAATGCAATGTGGCAGTAATGACAACGTTCATAACGGTCGTTGACAGAAAGCTTTATAACGTCAATAACGCTTCAATTTAAGATTTTCACTTTGCTTGGCGTAATATAGATTTTAAATTAGTTCAGACTTTGATTCTAACAAACCGTCATTTTCGAGGTTGGCACGGGTTACCATGGTTACAGGTATGCAACCGACAAGGAGTCTCTCAGGATGTGACGACGTAAATTACTGCTCAGTGCGTCCGAAAAGATACTGTTTATTCACACTAAAGTATGTTGAACGATAGTACACATATTGAGTATGTAGTGGATAGTATGCGATTTTGGATGAAGCCTGAAACAGGAAATAAACTGGGACACATTTAGAATGTTTAAAACTGTGTAATGGTCTGAATATTGTAAATTTGTGACATCACAAAATTACAGAAATCCTGACAGCCTGTTTCAAAAGCACGGTTTCTGAATACGGGCTGTGTGTATTTCTCTGTGGTTTGAGCATTTCGATACTTCCACAGTATTTATAAAACGCTTAAACCTGCTTTATAATAAAAAAAGACATGAAAATCTCACTTTTTACAATATGGGACCTTTAAATATTTTAGTTTCAGTAACCACAAATTAGGATTGATCAAAGTTTTGGGATTTTTTTCTCTAGTTGGGTAATATCCTAAAGAAGATTAATTGTAGTTTATGAACATAACTCAGGTGCATCTGTAGATCACACCGCTTCTGGACGTATTACTCAGTCCTAAAATAGGTAATAATGGTTTAATGCAAACAAAGATTATTACTTTTTAGGAAATGTTATTGATGAGGCAGTTGTGTGTGAGTAGAATAATTGTTACTTCTCTCTTTCTGAGTAGTTTTTTCCAAACTTGATCTGTAAAGCACTGTTTTTAGCTGAGTGACTTCTTTCTTGGTTACCGATAGCAACAGACCAGTTGAGATAGTCTGTGTTTTAACTTACGCAGAATATGACTAATTTGCTTTTAGCTTGCACTTAATGTTGAAATAATTCAGTAGACCCTTGCCACCTCGCCACCTTGCTGACGATAGCAGCCGCACTCAGATTTTATCTGCCATTTCTTGGCCCCCTCCTGAAGTTTGCTCTGCATGCAGTTATTCGCTTTTTGATTTCAAGTTTCATATCATGCAATCGTTGTTTCAAATCTTGCATTCCATAAACAAAATTATATTAATGTAATCTGTAATTTATTGTTAAAATTATAACCTTTCTGAAGCAGATAACTCAGCACTTTGGTTACTAAATAATGTGTTCTTTCTGATCTTTTTACAGCCTATTTGATATAATTTCTTACATTAAAATCATCTTTACTTTATTTGATGTTTCTGAGGTTGTGCCATAGTTATTCATTTAAAACGGAGGTCATGTGATGTAGGTCATTTCCATAGAAAGGATTGGGATTTATCCTTGTATGCGCGCTGACAAAATACAGGGAAAGTTGCTCGTTTGCAAAAATATACAAGAAAATTAAATACACACTCATGAATATTGATAAATTAGACTTATTGTGTGTATTCATCTGTGTTCTGTATGTTTTTTTTTCTCTGTATTCATAAAGTGTGTATATGTTTACACGCCTGTGCGCCTGCATCCAAATGAGAGTGTGTGTTGCTTATGGACACAGAGCACCTTTGTATTTCTAAACAGGCGCTGGTAGTTAGGGAGCAGAATGAATGTCGGGGCGATGGAGAGGAAGCCGCTGTGAGAGTCACAGGCCTCAGTTGTAATCGCAGTGATACCCGTAGAAAAGTCTGTCTCTTTCGTTTGCTCCTGGTTCCACCTCGACAAACCTTTCCCTTGGCTGTGGGATCAGCGAAGTCCTGCCTGTTTGGCTTGTCAACACTAGATCCTGCCTCTGCATGGTCCTTTTTGGTTTTGGAGGCAGAAGAGATTTGGTTGAGAACAACACAGCAGATATAGAGAGACATGTACTAGGAAGGCTAGCACACATGCAGGTACACAGTGGCACGATACATCGTTTTTGTGTACCCAGCCGTCTTCTGCAGACAAGTGTTGGCCAGCAGATCAAAAAAGCTTTTTCATTTTTCTTTCATCAGGGAGGACACTCTCTTTTTCTCTCTTTGACATACTGTAGTTTTGAAGTAAAAGCTGTTCCCTGACAGAAATAAAGAATGACCTCTACTTCCTTGTTTAGAAACGTGTGGATGATTTCAGAACCTGAGCATCGTGCTTTTTGACCCTCTTTCCTCTTCCTCCCTCTCTCGGGCACCACTTGTCTTATGAAGTCATTTCGCTCCGTCGTTCTGGTCGATAACAGATGAATAATAACGCCTCGAGCAACGAAGCATGACATCAGGAGGGTCGTTCGAGGGGAATAGGGGAGAGGTGGCATTTACTGTTTTAAGGGTCTCTGTGTCAGGTTGTCCCCTTTACGTACATCCCCGGCCAGTCGACTCAGCGGTCTGCAGAGATCTGATGGAGCTATGAATAAATGGTGGCAGTTACTTTTCAGTGAGTAGCATGTTTCTGCAATAGAGGAAGCTGCAGTTTCAGGACCGCAGTCCTAGGACTGCATGTCGAGAACACTAGTTTTTCGCAAAGCCTACTGTCTTTAGTGTAAATACTTGTTTAATAGTCATTGTTTTACCATTTTAATTAAGTTTTAATAATCATAACAATTAAACTGTGCTGACTGCTTGTTAACCGACACAATAAGTGTGTGTGTCAGCCAGCCAAATGTCAATAATGTAACATGTTATTTCTATTCGGTTTTAGTAGCATCTCTCTCTCGGGAGACCTTTAGCGCACAGTCGCAGATTGAACTTTAAGGTTGGGGGTTGCACAAATAAAATCTAGAGGGAATGTAATGTGTACAACGCAGAGAGGTCTAATGTATTGGGATGTGTGTAGCCTACATATTACACCCTTCAAAGAGAATGCGACGCATGCAAGTGTCGGTGACAAAATCAGTTTGATTGCAGTGTTTTCTACTGGAATGAACTAACTGGCCACGAGCGACAAAGCGCCGCACAGCGTGCGTGTTTGAGCTGAATTTTTTTCAGACGCCGTGTTTCTATTTATTCCTTATTCGGAACGGCTGATTGGTGAAGTTGAAATGAGGAGTTATCTGTACGATACCTCCTCATTGTACTACAAACACCTAAATCAGGAGGCAACAGGCTGGAGGGAGATCGCCTGAAAGTTTATTTATGCTACTGTTGGCTGTGTTGTATGTCATTTTCAGTAAATATCACAGTATAAAACCTGTGTTTTCAGTTTAAAAAACACAAACGTCGGAAGATAGCAAGTACTACTCATCGATCATTTAAGAGGTTACGTCTCTAGTCTGATCTCGACCACACAGCTGATAGGTAGGCCGACGTGGATTGTTTAGCCTACATGACATAACAGAAGTGCATATTTAACGGTGTGGATAGTGTCCGATGTTATTAGGCTATAAGTAAAGAAAAAGACTTATCTTGTTGATTTCTTATTCTGTCAATAAGAAGACACAACAAGCTCGATATTATTCATCATTACAATAAATTATTAGTTCTGCGTATATTATAAAAAATATAGGTGCATTTCTAGGGGGTTCAATGAGCCCGATCAATGCAAACTGTGCTCGCGCTGTAGCGGTTCTGTCATCATCCGCTGTACAAACAGGTAGGCAGTTTGTAGGCAGTTTGTAAACGTACCGTTACTTATTTGAACCCAAACCGTGATCTTTTCTATCCTGAACCTAAGGAAGTAGTTATATTGCCTAAAACTGCCAATTTTATGTTAAGCTACTTTTCTTATTCAAGGAAACGTGTAATGACGTAGTGTGAAGAAGGTGATTGTTTTGCTCAGTTGTGCAAGTAAAGAAACTGGGAGCAGTATCTCTTCTGTGTTACCTCGCTCTGTAAAGTGAAGATGTGAAGTGTCACATCTCATGAATATGGAGTTCACCTATTCAGAGAACTTTGGGAATTTGAGTCTCTTTCTGTGGTTGTGTACCGCTCTGCTGTCCTCACACAGCGGATGCTTGAAAGACATTAACATTTTTCATTTTATACTAACTCTGGAGTCATCACAAGTGGATATAAGGGCCTGTTGCAATAAATGGCCACATGGGGGCGCCAGCGTACACAGTATCAGTGTTTGCTCAGTCTGCCAGTGTTTCCCGTGCTGCTTTGCTTCACAGGCAGAGTGGTGGGAGTTGGTGGTGGGACAGGGGTTAAATGAAGTGCAAGCACACCCTCCTCACACTGGAAAGGTCACTATCTTCCCCGAGCTTCATGACCACAGTGGGTTTCTCTTTGAAGAGCCACATCTGAGTGCTCAGGAACCGGAGGAAGTCCTTTATTAATCTGGGAATCATCCAGCTCTGATGGCAGGAGATGGGAACAGTATGCAGGTGTGCGCGTTCGAGTAACACACACACATAAACACACACAGTTTGACATGTACATGCTGTACTTGGATTGCAGTATGTGCTTGTGGAGTACTTGAAGTAGCAGTATGACATTTCCAGTATGTAGTCTTTCATCGTGTTTCTCTCCGACTGTGACCTAGATTTCTCTGGGGAAGTACACACTGTGTTACTACATATTGTTCAGTTTGCGGTTATTGTCCCTCTGTGTATTTGTGTGTGGCTGTGTGCATGCACATACGTACCGCATCAGCGCCAGGATCTTTGGGTTTTTACAACTGTCCCCGTCATATTTTCAGAGGTGATGACAAGCGCAGAGAAATGAGACTTTCAGAAAAGGGCGACCAATTATTGTTTGGTGTTTTTATTGGTCCAAAAGAGTTTTAAAAATACAACCGATTGTATTTTTATGGTGGTCACGCTCCACGCTGGTCTCCTCTTGTGTTCTGCAGAAATGATTCCTCTGGAGGCCACCGAGTTCTAGTTCTCAGTTTGGATGGAAGACAGACGGGTCGACCGGGTTTGTGGTTCTGCTCCGGAACAAGCTGCTTTTAGATCACGACTTTTCGCCAGACATACAGGGCCTGATACTGTTTCACTAACTTCTCTCCCGTTGCATTAGAACCCAGCTTGTCCTAATCATGATCATACTCTTCAGACTGCAACAGCAATGCAACACCAAGGCTCCAAAGCCCACTAAACAGAATCAAAATGGTTTTGTTGACGATTTACTATTAACTTTTTAACTTTACATGAATGTGTGTTAACTATTGTTTGAGACTTCAAATCCCCCCCTCACTTTAACTATGTTTTGTTTCACTGGTGACAATATCACAGCCCACATTTAAGCCACTATAGTTTCTAGTTGATAAGTCAAGAACATTATGACTGTAGCCAGCACCACCAAGTTTATAACATGGATGTATAAAGAGAACTGGATACAGCGTCGGAGGCGGGCTCCCATTCATTCCTGTGAGAGTTGCTCAGTGGCGCATGAAGCCAAAATGGCTCGACTGCCTAGTGATAAAGTACCCGGATCATCCGCCGATCTTCCGCATTCATTGGGTCCATAATGCAGGCGCAGTAGCGTTTTCCTTTAACTCCGCCTCCCAGCCCTCGGTCCAGCCTCGGTCTGGGTCTCACTCCCATGAACGGAGGAAGGAAAGTAACTCTGGATTAAGCTATATTACAACTTTTAGGACCTAATGATTTAAATAAGAGATATTCAAGTGTTCATACTGGGAAGTTAATTTACCTAAAAAAAAATTATCCGCTGAGTTACAGACGTTTCTTTCCCAATGTAAGTCTATGGGAAAAACGGGACACGGAAGTTGTAGTATCGCCGTTTGGGCGCTACAAAAATTTGCTTCACAGCGCGGTGCTCTTACTTGGGTCTTGTTTTATAATAGTACATTTGTCAGCGATCTTTGTTTCCATATTTTAACACATACAGTATCACTGCATCTTTTTATTAAGAGTAATAAAAAGATGGACGGACAACCTAAAAACATAATGCCTCCGTCCACGGCTGTCGCCATTATGTTGTCGGGTTGTCCGTTCATACATCCTCCATTCTCGTAAATGCGATATCTCAGGAACGCTAGGAGGGAATTTCTTAAAATTTGACACAAACATCCACTTGAACTCATTAGATTTTAGTGGTCAAAGGTCACTTTGACCTCCTGTCTGTCCCATTCTCGTGAATACGATATCTCAGGAACGTCCACTTGGACTCAAGGATGACCTGGTTAGATTTTGGGAGTAAAAGGTCACTGCAACCTCACAAAACATGTTTTTGGCCATAACACAAGACTTCATCTTCTAATTATGACAATTTCACACAAATGTCTAAAAGGATAAAATGATAAAGTGATGACATTTTGGACAGACATGGATGTAAACTGCAAACTTGACTGGTTGGCAGAGGAATACAACCGTGAGGCGGTAATGCTATTTTTTTTTTTCTTCACATAATTATGTTAGTCGATTAATCAACTACTGTTTTGCAAAAGTCTATGTCATTCGCAAAGTCAAGGTCAGTAAAAGTTAACCGCACATCAGCACATTTAAGGAGGACCTGGTCCCGTCCTATCAGCGTGTTGATAAAGTTATCAGAGTCAAAACAGTGAGGCTGTAAACAGTGGGGAGCCCTGTGTGTGGGAGACGACTGAGACAGACGTCATGGTTTCTCAGGAGGATACACACTCACTGAGACAGACAGAGAGTCATGGTAGCGGCCTATCGTAGGTGGTCTGCTGCACCGGGAGGTGTGTGTGTGGTTGCAGAGTGGGATGACATATGCACTGTGGTTTAATGATAAAAGCCTGAGTATGTGTGTGTGTGTGTGAGAGAGAGAGATGCGGGAGTATAGTTTGAGGAAGCCTCATACGCTGAGAGATAAAATGAATGACTGCTGTTCTCATCATAACAACCGCGCTACTGGTTAAGAGGCCTCCCCCCCTCTCTCCCAGCGAGGCAAACGGCTGCCCTGCGCCTCGCCTGTCAACCAAAGACATTTCTCTTCGGAGACTATGTTTTGACTTTCTGACAGAATTCCTTGCCCTCTTTCCCATATCCACGAACTCACGTGACTCCCTCTCATGCGCCGATACAACGTTTAAGTTATGTTCAACGGTTTTCTGCACAATTTCACAGACGGCAGAGCGACGTGGCTAAATATTTCATCGAGGGGTTGTTATTTTGTGCGACCAGGCCAAAGCAAACTTAAGCCTGGTAAAGAATGTAATCATTTATCTAAGACCAGGGGCGACATGCTCAATTTGACCTGAAATAGGGCTCTGTGGTGCCCATAGGGATAGGGAGCCAGGGTGTGCATGAATGCATATGTATATGTTTCGGTGCGTATTCTACTATTTATTTTAACAAGGTAGGTCAATGCTACTGAGCTGCTACAACTAGAGGCCAAAGCCAGATACTTGGTTTGTTTGTACTTCCTCTTGTGTTTACTGCGTGTGGAGATAAGTGTGTTCCAGCGTCACCGTTGTTTAATCTGTGAGGACTCGCCGGTGCTCCATGATGTGGAGATTGTGAATGTTATGATGCGTCTAGCTTTGGTGCTCAAGTGCCTACGTCCCTTGGAAAATAAGTAGGGCTGTCAATAGATTAAAGTATTTAATCGCGATTAATCGCACATATTTTTATTTGTTCAACCTTGTACCTTGAAGGGAGATTTGTCAAGTATTTAATACTCTTTTCAACATGGGAGTTGGCAAATGTGCTTGCTTTATGCAAATGTTTGTATGTATTTGTTATTGGAAATCAATTAACAACACAAAAAAACTGACAAATATTGTCCAGAAACCCTCACAGGTTCTGCATTTAGCATAAAAAATATGCTCAAATCATAACATGGCAAACTGCAGCCCAACAGGCAACAACAGCTGTCAGTGTGTCAGTGTGCTGACTTGACTATGACTTGTCCCAAAAAGCATTTGATGATCATAAAGTGGGCATGTCTATAAAGGGGAGACTCGTTGGTACCCATACCCCACTCATTTTCATTCACATATCTTGAGGTCAGAGGTCAAGGGACCCCTTTGAAAATGGCCATGCCAGATTTCCCTTGCCAAAATGTAGCGTAAGTTTGGAGCGTTATTCAACCTCCTTCACTAGCTAGTATGACATGATACCAACAGATTCCTTAGGTTTTCTAGTTTCATATGATGGCAGTATCTTCACTCTAGCTTCAAAAAACTGAGCCCCCTACAACCTCGGCGAAATTAGTGGCGTTAAAACGAGTTTGCGCTAACGTGTTATTATCGCGTTAACTTCGACAGCCCTAAAATTAAGTGAAAAGTGCCTCTTCAGCCCACTCGCTTCAAATGAGAGAATCATGAGAGAATAAACAAGAATAAACTCTCACAGTGTCAACCCTAAAAATCCCATTTAACACACCCATGGCAATCATGGTTTGCTGGGAATTGTATCCGACTTTGGTAGTGTGAAGCTTTCCCATCATTCCCTGAAGGGTTTAATGTCCCTATCGCTTGCGGACCGACCTACCAGAGCTTTGAGCCTGGCTGTATAATGACTGTCATTAACCTATCAAGATCTGCCGAAGGGTCCCGACTGCTTTTTTCCCACCCCGTCCTGCCACTTTCCCTCCATCGCCAAAACCAAGATGGCTCCTTTAAGTCCTTGCTCTCGCCCTCCAGGGAGCAGAGAACACCAAAGCCTACACTCTAATTGGATTCATTTGTAAAATAGCTGCAGAGATTTGGACATTATCTATCTATGTACCCATGACTGGAATGCAGCTCATTCCTCCCCCACTGGACATTTCTTACGCTGTCACCATCTCAGTTCAAATGTGGTCTCTTGATGGCCTGAAGTGCTTTTCTTTCTTTTTTATTGGATTCTCATGTTCATTAAATAATGAATTCTTTTCAGGGCATGTGCCTTTTCTTTTGTACAGCTCAAGCCCTGAGCTGAGAAAGGACCACTTGGGTCAAACGTGGAATTAATGCTTTGCAGCAGTGAGTGAATGGCGCTTTGTCTGTCTGTAGAAAAAAACCACTAAAGAAGACTGAGCTGGAGGATTCTAGTTGCTCTATGCCAGTGTATATGTCTCAGGGAGTCCATCAACTTTTCAAATTGAACTACCTTTTTTACATCAAGATGCCGTTAATTCAAACACAAAGGAATGTATGAGTTTGCTTGTGGAAATTATAAGTCACCATGTCACCATGTCCCGTCACCACATGTGCGATCCCTTTGTAACTAATTTGTAGACCTCTGGAGTCTCGTTGCATCGCGCTGCATCTGCTAGTGTTTTGTTTGGTACAGCTCGGAGCGTTTTGTGTTTGTGTGTGTGTGTGTGTGTGTGTGTGTATGTGTGCATGTGTGTCTGTGTGTGTGTTTGTGTTCTGCTTTGCGGATGTTCATCAGATAAAGGCTTTTGAACACCACAACTGGCTATTACACCACCACTTTAGCGACATGAGGTTAGCCGCAGAAAGGCAGATGCATGAAGACACAGTCCCGACACAGTCAATGGGCTGAATCAACTCTTAGTGTAACGCTACTAAACTAATACCGAAACTGATTTAGTCGCGCCGTCCAACGGCTGTGTTGTTTACACCTCTCGTCTCACTTCCTCTCTCTTCGCCGATCCAAACCGTAATAATTATGGCAGCAATAATTATGTACGGCTTTGGTCAAGACAATTATTGTGTTGACCAAAAGCCGTACAGTGGAGACTTTCATTGCTGCTCATCTTTGAGATGCCAGGCCAGAATGGAAGACATTACAGCAGGAAATTGGGGGATGCATTCAGAGACTGGGCACACTATTCAGTGTCTAGATTCATCTTCTCGATGAATCGGCGGTCAATGGGATAATTTCTTTTCGTGGAATTTTGGTACCGCAAGGTCTCCAGTCACGATAGTCCAGTTGTGTACACTGTACGAACGCTACTCAACCTTTCATGTTCCGTCTAAACTTTTCTGCCCGTGACTCAAAGCCCAAAGACAAAAAAGTGACAAAAATAAAAAAGAATGAATGAAATAAGTAAATAAATAATGATAATAAATAAAATAATAAAATTATATATATATATTTGTTAAAAAAGATTAATTACTTGCAAAAGCCATGACAAAATTAAGAAAACAAGGACTGAAAAAAATAAACTAAATAAGCAAGGGATCATGTTTAGACTGTCCCAAATACAATTCTTTGGTCTTCGAAGCTTCAGTGAGAAATATTTGAAAGTATTTGAAGCTTAGGGTCATTTCCGCTGCCGCACTACTGTACACACACACACACACACACACATCTATACATAACAAACAGCGATATCCGTCTGAGAATGACTAATTATAATTAATGTTGAATATGAATGATGAATAATGTGGGATTATTCCTATTTTCATGGGCTATTTTAGGATTTATACTTTATTATTACATACTTATATATATATATAAAAACAAAAAACGAAGCATTCGAATACTGATTTGGAGGTCGATTACCACGGAAACGGGCGAAGCTTCAAAGCATTCGGGTCAGCCCTCGATAATGTGCAGCAAGCCTGTCATTGTTGTGAAATAAACCCCAACAGGGTGATGTGGCAGGACCCCGAAGCAATGCGCTCTCTTCATCGTCCTGAAGGGATGCTGTACATTATCCCACTTATTACACAGCTACTTACTTAAGAAATCAATAATTTGACACAAAAACGGTTTGCCTTAGTCAACATCAGAGCTTCGCCCATAGCAACAGTCCGTTATACTAAGCAACGATCTGCTATAAAGAAATAACAAACCGTAGAATGCCGTGATTGACCAATCAGAATTGAATATTCAACAAAGCCCCGTAATAAAAAAAAATGAAAATAAAGAGAGACAGCAAAAAAATGGTTCTAAGTGTGGAATGATTACTAAAAATAAATATATGGTACATCTTGGTCATATAAGTTTAGGCTGAGCAGGAAGAGGGCGGAGGGAGAAGCTGCAAGGTCTTAATATGTCACGTAGTGTATGTCTGATTTTCTCTAGCTTCATGAAATTAAGTACATCAATTACCCATCTTGTGGGGGGGGAAGGGCACTTTTCCAATTAAGCAATATTAGTCTAATTTTTGTGATTGTAACGTGCTTGTTTCACATCAATATGCCACTAACCTCAGCTCCTCTCTGTCTCTATCTCTGTCCATCTGTTTCCAGATTGAGAACCTGTTGGAGCAGTTAAAGGATAAGGACAAACAGCTGGCTGGGTTGAAGGAAAGGGTCCAGGGACTCCAAACTGACTCCAGCAACACCGACACAGCCTTGGCCACTCTGGAGGAAGCCCTATCAGAAAAGGTACAGGACAGAAGGAGGTATGACGAGGAGGGTGAGGATGGCCTTGTTGAAAAGGCTGGAGGTCAGGAAAAGCTGACAGAACCAGCTGGGAAGAGAATTGAGGTTGCTCTGTTAGTTGCTGGGTGGATGGTGTGAAGAATTACGCACACTATTAATGAAGAGAACTGTTTGTCAGTTGTAGACATAACAACGGACATAAATACAAACTCGTAAAATGACCACCACTCGGTCTGGAAGGGTCTGGAAATTCTTACCCATTGAGGCACACAGGTCTTTCAGGAAGCTGGTACACGGCATACGGCTTAATTAAGCTGCGTGCTTTGCTATGACTCACTGCCATAATTTACTGACACAGCCCCCCTGATTTATAGACCTTGGACCACACTAGATGAGGTCCTCTCTGAAAACAGTAAGGGAGCGAAGGAGAAGGGAGGTCTAAGGTGAACGTAGACAGAGGATTAGTCCCTGTCTGTAACTTCGCTGTACATAGGGAGGGAATGATCTATAGAATAAGAGGAGGATGGAAGTTTTGAAAGGGGGAGGAGGAGTGGAGGGATGGAAAAGTGGAATGGCAGGCAGAAGAGCCACAGCCCTGATGGAAGAGGTGGCCTCAGAGTAAAGAGAGGGAGAGGTCAAGGAATGCAAGGGTGGAGGCAGAGTAAAAAATGAGCAACTTCTGCAAGACATATGAAAGAAGAAGAGAAAGAACAGAGCTGGCAAGAGGAATACAGTTACAAAGGGTCAGACTGGGATGGAAATTCAGAAACAGATAACACAGCCAAGCACATATAGAGGAAAAAATTAGCAACATAATGAGAGAGGCTACTATTACTGTACTGTGAAGTCTCAATAGGATTCATACAGTCCTGGTCTAATGTTAGTAAAATATCAATATCAGTGATTTTTAATTGGATTTACTGGCCTGTACAGCCTCAGCAAATAGTATAATGAGCACAGAACCGTATGCATCCATATACATTTGAAGATACATTGCAGCCATAGAGTGGTGCAGGGATGATGTATTTTTATAGGCCAACCAGGAAGTTAGCATCGCCCTGGTCCCCTCGACAAAAATCCAATGGGATTTTGACCCTTCGATTTTGGATCATTGCAAAAAATAAGCTCTGTGGCAAACACACGTCTCTGATGCTTACACGTTTTGTTCAGCAAGATAATCTCCACAAATGAACACCACTTTTATGATTTTGATTGAGTGTGAATGCAATCAGCAGAAGTAAAAAGCTAACGTTATTAGGCTACAGACAAACTACACCTCGGTCACATGAGCGTGAGTATACACAACGAGGCTGTAAAGGTGGACGAGTCGGTGTGATGACGTTTAGTAGTCTCATTTAGTCACTTGTTAGCAAACACCTTTTTTAAAGACATATAAAGGCTTCAAAATTCACGAGTGGGATATTTATTGATGTATTTTATGTTGTAGAACAAAACGTTAAAATCTCTAATGCTTGTGTTAACCACAGACCTTATTTCAGGCATCTAACTAAAAACCCATTGACTTCCAGATGAGGGAACCAGAAGTGCTGAAATGCTAACTCATTTCCAGGTTATAGGACTCATTCTGTAGCACTCTATAGACTGTATATAAGAAGTGGACATAGTCACTGTGACAACACTCATTGGGTAGTGGACTGCTGTTTTAAAGCCTCAAGTTCGTCATTTTGGCCGTCGCCATCTTGGTTTCTGGCTATCTTGTTTTTTTGCAACCAGAATCGACATGAGAGGGCTAAGTACAGCTGAACGCTGAAGACATTTTTAGGCGACCAAAATGTTAACTTACATGAGCTGAAAACACACTGTGAAAGGGTTAAAGCTAAAAAACAGACAACTCCCAGCCCGGACAACGCCCTGGTAGTGACCTGTCAATCACAAGGTAGCCACGCCCTAAAGCATACCCTGCTTTATGGTCTATTTGACTCTAAATGGGACCATAATTTACTAAATGAACATCATGCTGTATTGAAGAAGACTTGAAACTAGCGATTGAGACCATAAACTCATGTTTACAATGCTTACTGACGTAATAAATCAAGTGAGAAGAAGGCTCATTTTCTCATCGACTTCTATACAATCGGACTTCTTTTTTGCAGCCAGAGGAGTCGCCCCCTGCTGGCTGTTAGAAAGAATGCAAGTTTAAGACACTTAGCATTGGCTTCACTTTTCAGACCTGGAGGTTGCCCACTGATTGAAGTGTAAAATCACATAGCTGAACAACCGCCCTGTGAATCAAGGTGAACTAAGCAGACTAACTACACATGGCTGAGTGGATGGGCTGGATCGAGGTCGTAAACATGCAGCATTTGTTGTTTTCTGGCAACACGAGAGTGCAGCTGGTCTCCATAAAGCTTCACCTCAACACCACTGAGCTAGCACACCGCCACGAACACTAAAAGATGACTGGCCACTGTGGTGTTTTGTCTTCAGTAAAATGCAGGTAGATTTACCCAATAAAACTGCAATGATTATGCCGTATTCCCGGGTAAATAAGTCACTTTTGAGTAACTGGAATGCTAATGGTGTTTTTCTCTCCACACAAGCCTTTAGCGATGTGTTTATGAATTTTGCACTCAAGGTTACTGGGTGCCAGTGATTTCTAATTGGAGACAGGCTTGAACACAGGGTAGATTTGATGTTGTATAGTGAACTGACCATGACCATGGAGATGTCAAATCCTAGTCTGGCAGTATATACAGTCTACCTTGAACTGACTGGCTTGATTTCAGAGTGACTCGAACTTGCTTGGGTTTGTTGCATGTTTGAAGTTGTTGCAAGCACACATTTGTTGGTACTACAGTCTTAAAAAATGATTGCTTTGGCGCTGCAGGCTAAAAAACGGTTCCCATTTACGTGTTTGTTTGTACTGCAGGCTAAAAGATGGATGCTGGTTTACATTTTGTTGGCACTGGCTGCTGCTTAAGAGTTTATAGAGTTCCCAGTTAGGACAGATGTGGATGTCCAGCTGTACTTCTTGTTTTTCCAGTGGCTGCCACATTTTTATTTACACATGTGTGTATGTTTATGCCTATATATTTCTGTCTGCATCGTTAGCTTGTGTTACTTGTGCTCTGACCTGCCAAGTGCACACTCATCTTAGTGACTGAAGGAGCAGTTGAAAATGTTCTACAGGAGCGTCCATGTCATCTCTCTCTTTGGCCCGGAGAATGTGATTGGATGTTACTAGCCACAGCTGTGAATGAGCCAATCATTTTGAAGCATATTGCAAACAGCTGATGCCAATCAGCCAATACAAGCATGACTTCAGTGCTCTGCGTGAACTAGCGCTATGCTTCATTACTGACATTTTGGAAGGTGGTGTTAAAACTAGGTCAAAGTTCAAACTATTTAAAAGTTGAGAATTGCAACTCAGTGTTTTTACAGAGGTTCTGATTGGGAGATACAACATTAGTGCTGACTGAGTCAGCTTACAATGCCTCCTCAATAAAAACATTTATGTTCTGGGAAGCATATATATATGTTGGGGGGAAAAAGCAAGATTCTTATCTTCTAAGATTTTTAATCGATCACAACTTCCAAAAATAGTTTTTTTTTCTACAAAAGAACCTATATATTGCTACCGCAATTTCAATGCATCGCATTACGGGAGACACAATGTCACTTTGATTAATTGAAAATGAAATGTAACGTTAGGTCAAGCTGAACAATGAATAACTCAACAACAACTGTAATGATGAAGAGAACTCTGCCACTGAGAGAGAGAAAGACACACCGTGTCCTAACAGCAAGCATTACATTACATCATGTAAACAAACCACGTAACTATCAGCTGTGCACTCAAGATCAGACTGGAGCTGTAACCACATAAAAGATTGTTGAGTAGTACTTGATGTATTCTGACGTTTGCACTGCTTTTTACTGGAAATGACATAGGCCTATAGTCAACAGCAAGTAGGAAACTTTCAGGTGATCTCTCTCCAGCCAGCTGTCACCTTAGTTAGATTTTTGTAGTGAAACAAGGAGGTATGGTAGTTATCAAAGTTATTTTATTCCAACAATCAGCTGTTCCTCGTCCGTTGCGGCGCTTTGAAAGCCAGCAGTGGGATTAAATAGAAACAGTGTCTGACAAAAGTTCAGCTCAAAGCGGCGCACCGCGCTGCACAGTGCTGTGTCTCTCGCAGCAAGTTAGGACACGGTGTCATCGACATAATGCGTGTGATTTGTTGAAAAATCACACAGTTTTACTGTATATAATTTATTTTAGACATTGGCAAGTTCCTGGGAAATAAAAAGGCAATTTTATTTATGTAACAGGCAACATTTTTTTTATTTTTTTTTATTACTTAAACTTGTTTTTCTTGAAGTCACTGAAAAATAGAGAATTCCTAATTTTTTTTAGTATAAAGTGTTTATTTGTGCAGGTTTAGCATGAATAAATGTTACCTTTTGCCTTTCTGTGCAAAATTATTGCAATCAGTTGACATAACTTTTTCAAATATAAAAACTCCAGTGTTATACAGTATACACTTTACTCTGCTTTCATGCCATTATTTGCCACAGATGATCCCGAAATTAGCACCCCTATGTACTGAATCCAGAATTGAATTTGAATTGGGAAACTTTTTGAATTGAAAATTGAATTGAATCGTGAGATACCGAAAGATTCACACTCCTATTCTTTACATAATGTTAAGTGCTTTGACACTGATTATGTGAAAGCAGGTAAAGTAGAGTCAGACGCTGGGGTGCTTGAGCTCTTGGTGGGTATGAACGCGCGTGTGTGTGAGTCTGCCATGTAGGCTGCAATTATTTCCTTTAATTTTACTTGAACTACACTCAATTTCTTCAATCAACAAGAAAAACAATTGCGTTGCGCTCACAGAAATCAATCTATTAATAGAGAAGATGTTGGCTGATGTGTTTTTCCTTCAGTACGTAGATGTTTTCACTTAAAATGATCTTTTATCGCCTAAATTTGTTTTTGTCGCCGACAGACTTTGAAACGAACAGCATAATGGGCACAATAAACTGTAAATCCCTTCTCGGCCTCGGCCCATCTGTTTACCCCAGAAACCACTTCTGATACAGCCTACATATAATTCAGCTGTGATGAGGAGAACGTTGGCGAGCTTTTCAGACTTTGTGGTCAACACAGGGTGGGTGTAATGTGTTTACAAGAGCGAGTGTGTGTGTTGCTAATCACACTCCCTGTCACAAACCTGCTCTTGGAGCCAGTCGCTCGCCACAGCGCTGTGGTTCTAATTAACAGGCTGGGGCATTGTGCCCGAACCGAGCCCTGCCCTTTGGTGTTTGTATATGTGTGTGTGTGTGTGTGTGCCCGTCTGTGATGTTTTTGTTGTGTCTACGTGTGCTCCACACTTAAGCCTCATAGAGGCAGGTTTTATTATCACATCCTGGTCTCCTTCGCTAAACCCCAAACATCCTAGAGATATTTCATAATGTGGGGAAAACACCCAGGACCTATTAGCCATGTGGTCTCCCTCCCTCTCTCTTTCGCCCTCTCCTCCGAAGCCCACTATGCAGTGCGTTACTGTGCCAGGTCTAGTTAGTGGGTGTATTTGTCCAATTACCCCGGGGTTTAAAGCTGCCAATCATGCGGCGATGCCACATCGTAAAGCCTCATTGCTGAGCTGCGCTCTGTGCCTAAATAAACACCTGAGTAAACACCTTGATAATCACTTCAGTCCACACCTAAACACACACACATGCACCTTAACACACACCTACTACACACACCTTGCATGCTCCGCCACCCATGGCGTGGACCTGGTCGCGAGCCAATGCCCAAAGCCGGGGTCCTCCCGCTGTCCGGTGTGATTAGAGAATAGAGAAAATTATGATGTAAACATTCCAACTTGGCTTATCAGCAGGCAGCGTGGAGTTGTGAGGAAGTGATCTACAGTACTGTCCAATCCGTTCTCAATAAATCTGTCTCTGTCCCGCTTCCTCCATCCCTCTGTGTTCTGCTTGGCTCTGATCTCCTTGTGTCCGTGCTGTTATTTATGGCGGTATTATTTATGACGGGCATTTATGAGTTTGTCTTTGGCCTCACTTCGCGAGGCGTGCTGGCGAGCCTGAGCAGCGAGAGCCTGGCTCAAATTTTTCAATAACGATAGGAAAGAACTGTAATCACACAGGGCTGACAATCTTTTGCACACTGGAATCTGAAATGTGAACAAGCTTTTATGCAGATGATGGCTATCTCGGCTCTTTGCTATAATCACACCTTATTTTCTCTTGTTCTTTTACCGTCTCAGGAGCGAGTGATTGAGAATCTGCGCGAGCACAAGGAGCGGGAAGACAGGGTTCGGCTGGAGGAGCTGGACCAGATGAGGAAGGAGAACCAGGTGTTAAAGGACAGACTTTCAGCCCTGCAGCCCCAGAAACTGTCCCAGAGTCAGCCCGCTAACCCCATCCCGACCCAGAACCAGAGGCCTGACGGAGAGGTCAGTGTGGATTGTTTTGATGAAGTTATGATTCATTAGATGGTGATGTTTTGTGTTTGTGTGTGTGGGGTATGCAGTGTTGGGAATTTCTGTAAATGTGCTTTGGATATTGCATCACATTTAATCTGAAATATCCAACAATGGTGGTTGAAACGGTGTGCGTGTTGATACGAGCGCTGTACACAAGATTGATAGTCTGGCATGTGTGTGGACTGCAGACGAAAAGCCATCAATATTTCATCGTTAGCCACATCATAACATGTTCACCACTCGTGCCAAGCTCTAAAAAGGAGCCCAAATGCAAAATCTCATTTCACAGACTCATAAAACAAATAATAAACACGCACCTTTCTCGAAAACCCTTTTTTACTGTTGAATACTTCAAACGGACATCGTGGGGCTTTATAATTATTTTTTATTGTACAAAAAGAATTAAAAGAATTTTACTTTTACAGCCACTCTGCAGTGGTTGTAATACGCTACTTGCACCCTGTATTTACACTGCTTACATCTACAGTAATAGTAATTCCACTCTCTTACCTCCCTGTGAGCATCCACAATATTGCTAGCAATGGACCTGCCTGCACTTTGTCCCACAGGATAAAGGGATGAATTAAGAGAGAGTGATTTATGGACGTAAAAGATCCCTCTATCCCTGTTCGGGTGCCAAGTCGGAGGCCTGGCTGTCTTTTTTCTCCCCCTTTCTCCTCTCCCAGGCTTACAAGCCAGGACAGAATCTCGCCCTGCCAGAATTTATGAGAATGTTTTCTTTTATTCTCATAAATACCATACACACATCTCATTCCTGCGAAATGATATCTTGTTGAATGTTGACGCGGCACCACATGAAAGCAGACAGCAGCTCCATAACTCTTTGTAGCGAGCGGATTCACACTCTGACAGAAGTGTTGCCATAATTGGACTATTTTGTGTACCTGGCAGCGATCGGGCCTGTTATGTAAACTTGCAAATTCTTCAAAAACACAGATGATGTTTGTGTGTTTATATTGTTGGGTGTGTGTATCTTTCTTTGTCTCTACATGTGTTCAAGTGTGCTGGTGTGTTTGATCCTATTGTAGTGCAGCACTGGTTGTGAGGCTGTAATACTCAGGAGGTCAGAGGTGAGCTGACACGTGCACATTCAGCTGAGTGCCATCATCCAGTGTATAACAGGATTGATCCTGACAGCCACATGTACTTTTGGTTTAAACACTAGAAACTTCAGTTTGCTATGTACGGCAAAAGCTTCACTAGGTGTTGTAGATGTAATTTGATTAACAATACAAAAGGAAAAGCTTTTTTTTTTTTACATAGGATATTTCCTTATTGTACGACTTAAAGGTCCAGTGTGTAGGATTTAGTGGCATCTAGTGGTGAGGTTGCAGACTGCAATCAACTGAATACCCCTCCACTCACTCCTTCTTCTCACAAGCGTGTCGGGAGAACTACGGTGGCCTTCAGGTAACGTAAAAACCAAGAAGGCTCTATCTAGAGCCAGTGTTTGGTTTGTCCATTCTGAGCTACTGTAGAAACATGGCAGAGCAACACGACGGACTCCATGAAGAGGACCCGCTCCCTATGTAGATATGAAGGGCTCATTCTAAGCTAACAAAAACACGACAATTCTTAGTTTCAGGTGATAATACACTAAGGGTTGGGAAAAACATCGATACAGCATAGTATCGCCTCATTTTTTGTGGCAATATTGTAGCGATACACAAACGTCAAGAATCGATCTTGTATTATATAAACTATTAACCTCTTAGCAATCCGCCGGTCGCTATTTGGTCTTTCAGAGGTTGTAGCAGGCTAGAATGAAGATGCTGGTATCATATGAAACTAGAAAACCTAAGGAATCTATTGGTACTCACCATGTCATGTTAGCTTGTTGGGAAGAACACTAAATATCGCTGATAAGTATCGTGATAATATTGTATCGTGGGGCCTCTGAAGATTCCCACCCCTGTTATACACTAATGAAAACATAGTTATGAATACTATTTTCTATTTCTGCCAATAGATCCCCCGAAATCCTACACCCTGGCCCTTTAAAAATGTGTTTTTCTGATTCGTCAGGTTTCGACAGAAACTCTACAGCAAAATGTGCTTGACCTTATTAATAAAATAAAGAAATGTCCTGAGCAAATTAGCTGAATTCTCCTTGTGACTGTCTAGAATATTGCTGTTGCTGTGCAAAATGGCGGCATTTGTACAATGTCATACTTTCAGAAAATTTTTATTTTTCTCACAAACCAGCTTAAAATACATTAAATGCTTATGAAATCGTGAGTGTCCTCATTTGACTCAAATAGCTCCAAAAATGGAGAAAAAAGCTTTTTTGCCTGACAGCCATTTACATCTCATGCAGATGTAGAGTTTGTGTTTGCCATCAGGTCGTGTACACACGGTGGCCCACTCACTGTATCTGCAGATGTTTGTATTACTGACTCAGTCAAGCTGTTAGCGGAGCTTTTTATCTTGACCTCAGAGCTCTGTTGACTTCACTGCATCCTCATCCTCTTCCCATAAAACAGTATTTGTTGATTCCGAGGGTTAATATAGGACTTCTGGAGCTAAACACTGGCTCTTCAAAGAGAAAATTGTAAAGAACCTCAGGGCAGACAGTGACCTTCCAGAGAGGGTTGGCTTAAATCAGCACAGAGGCACCACACGTCAACTCACTGTTGAGTCCTATTCAAAAGAGTCTTTTCAAACCAGGCAGATGTCATATCTTCTTACCTTTTTTTTGTTGCTTGACCTTATCTCTTTCTTTTTGATGATAATATGGAGATAATACATTGAATTTTGCATTGACAGATATATGAGATTGACTAGACCAGTGGTTATGTTTTGTGATACTGTAATACTGTGATACTAAATGTAATACCTGTGAGGGTTTAGGGACAATATTTGTCATTGTTTTGTGTTATTAATTGATTTCCAAAAATAAATGTATACATACATTTTTATAAAGCAAGCATATTTTCCCACTCCCATGTTGATAAGAGTATTAAATACTTGACAAATCTCCCTTTAAGGTACATTTTGAACTTATAAAAAATGTGTGATTAGTTTGCGATTAATCGCGATTAAATATTTTAATCGATTGACAGCCCTACTTTTTTTTTTCTCGGTGTGGCTGGATATCCTCTGACCCTGTTCAGATCTTGGTGGCCAGACATATTTAACTTATTTGTAATATTTACACTTCAGAGACATTTCCAGGAATGATAATAATAATTTCAGTGACCAAATATGTAATCGTATCTTTACTGGCTTTCCCCCTCCTGTCATAATATCACAAATTCCTGTTGGACCCGCCGTCCTCTCAGCCCCCTTGCTTTCCCCCTGTCTGTGTTTTCCACTGAAAAGAACATAACAAACTCTGGTCCACTTAGGCCTAATGCATTTTGTGCAAGCTAAAATTGGGCTTGATGTGTGTGCACGAGGTGTGGAGGTAATGGGGGGTGAGGACGAGGTAAACAATGACTCTGCTTGCTTGCTTCTTAAGGTCACATGTGGCCCGTACACTATGTTGTAGTCAGGTTAGTCAAAGTCATATCCAGGGACATACGTGTGAACGGAACACAAGTACACAGAACAAAAGAGTCATACAATAATGTCATCATTGACATTTTGTATTTTAACGTTTACAGATGTGTTCCTGATGAGCTACCTCATTATGCATGCATGTATCTAAAGACCTTTCAAACGTTTAGTTGTGCTCCACATGCTGTGCCCGTGGCTGTATCTCCCGTATGCAGGGGCCAACTTATGCATATGGTTTATCTGGTTGTTATAATGGGAGGGAGGCATTTGTTCAGATTTGGTAATAGTTAGCAGACACTCCTTGGATTTTTTTCTAATGACAGACTCGAGCAGAGCTACATGTACAGTCCCAGAAGAACTATGTAGACCCGACAATACATTTCTCTGTGTGTGTGTGTGTGTGTGCGTGTGTTTGCGCGCTCACTTGATGATGTTTAAACGAGTGGCCTCAGCTGTTTCAACAAGTTAAACAATCTTCGCAAACACAGTAGACAGAGAGAAGTAAAGACCAAGTGAAAGAGGCAGAGAGAAAGATAATTCTAGGGTACAAACTTCCTCTGGGATATTTTTCTCGAGAAGAAAGAATTCATCAGTGCAATTCTGTGTTTTTTTTTAAACATTTTACTTAGAAAAAAAAAATTGAGATGTTTGGTGGTCTCATAAAATCGCAGCCAAAAAGAGGGAGACAGTAATTTTATAATGATAATGACTGAACTCCAAACTCTACATGACGGACGCCCCGGGGAGGCATCTGATAGATGCAAACCACAGAAAAGCAGGCAGCAGAGGAACCGGTTGGGGGGTGGGGTGATGAAGGGATGGGAGCGGATGAGGGCACAGATTGGTTCTGCTTCAGCTAGATTGTGACCCAAACCACATACTCAGGATTGACTTACCTTTTCCTTTAGCTTTCAAAGCTACCCACGCACGATGATCTCACATCTGACCCTGTGTAATTGTCAGTCCTAGAGGATGTTCAAATTTTACGACTGTACTTGGTTCTTACACTATATTCTTATTTTAACATCTGTTCTATCTATTTGTATTATCTTCTAGATGCCAGCCAAAGTAGATGGGCCACCAGCTGGAAGCCCCACGGTAGGTTGGCTTATTTTATGACTTGTTTGTTTGTGCTTGCATGTGTGTGTGTGCATGCAGAGGACTTTTTAGGACATCTCAGACTCCCTCAGCTCTCTGTAGCCAGACTTAGCTTAACTTGAATCTGTCTGAGCTGTATTTTGTCACGCTTAGCTCAACATCCATCAGCCCTACCTGTTCTTTGTTCTTTCTTTGTCATTCCTAGCTTTGCTTGGTCAGCCTCAGTTGTACTGTCTGTCTCAGTCTGTTACAGTAGCTTCAGGTGTACTTTGTTGGGCAGAGGTGGGACCAAGTCATTGTTTTGCAAGTCAAAAGTAAGTCTCAAGTCTTTGCACTCAAGTCCCAAGTCAAGTCTCAAGTCAAGTCCCTGTTTCTACAGTAGCCAAGAACGGACAAACCAAACACTGGCTCTAGAGAGAGCCTTTTGTGTTTTTACACTACCTTAAGGCCACCGTATTTCTCCAACACGCTTGTGAAACTGTGGTAACGTGAGCTGCAGAGTGCAAAATTGTGGTACCATCAGCCGCCGTCTGACTTTCGTTGATCCTAAAGTAGTGTTATCATGGTAACGATGGCCTTTTCAGTGAGGCGAACAGCGTTACCACAGCTTTGCACTCGACGGCTCACGTTACCGCAGTTTTGGAAAGGGAGGAGTGAGCAGAGTGGTACTCAGTTGGTTGCAATCTGCAACCACACCTCTAAATGCCGCCAAATCCTACACACTGCACCTTTAAGGAAGAAGAATGTGTTATTTGCTGACAAAGGACAGCTAAGAGTAATGGATATTAAACTAAGTGTGACAAATTGCAGTTTAAACTGAAAGTTTAGCTAAGTCTGACAATGATTTTTAAAAAGAGCAGCGCTTGAAAAGCTGAATCTTTGACGTCCTAAACTGTAAACTGTATATCAGCTTTGATATTCCCTTAATAATAATCGTTCTCTAATGTATCCCCTCCCTCTCTGTGTCTTGCCTTCCCCCTTCCAAAGACTCAAAACACGGAAGAAACAGTCCGGAAGTGTCCAGACATCACAGATCGTCTGAGGCTTTTGGAGCAGGAAGTCGCTCGCAACAGAGAGGAATCTGGCAAGTCACAAGTGGAGGTGGAGAGGCTGATGGCAGCTCTAAGGGATGCAGAGATGGAGAAATCGTGCAAAGAGAGGAAAATCGCCGATCTCGAGAGGTGAGGGTCAAAAATTCAGCGACATTCAAATCCATCACGGGACACCACCTGGGTGTCCTGAGAAAGCAGTGTCCTTCCAAGTGACCGGATCTTTGTAAGATCTCAATTCATTCCTAAGTGCTCTATTTATAAAGGAGTAATCCACGAGACGTAAACTGTCTAGATTGTGTCCTCCCAGCACTTGAAACCACTTCCACGCTGTCATGCTTTTTGCCTGATGTAATCACACTCTAGAAATGCACACTGTGACCTACTGTATGCACATATGATGTTTTTAATCATATGACTTAATGTCTTATCGTTTGTTTCCGCGTATCATCGTCTGCAGACCTGGGTAAGTAGTTCTTAGTGTGCCTGTTAAACATATCATCATAATACCGCCGACACTGTCCGTAGCCATCACTCTTGACATCATGCCATCACTGCTGGGTTGATTTTAAAACTTTCCCAGATATAAAGTTGGAAATTGGGGCATTTTGGCTCAAATCGGATCCCCGGGAAGCTCAGATTTGACTATCACAGTGGGACAGTAAATGTACATTTATGGCAAACAATCTCGGTCCTCATTCCTGTCACAGTAATAACACAATGAGAGACTTTATATGTTTCCTGATTTATATCACTGGAGACCTATAGGCTCTCCATTGTGTTAGAAACCTTCTTCACATTGCATGTGCTATCACGTGTTTTCCCTCATATCATACTATGTTTCCACGTGTGTCTGTAAAACCAACAGGTAAGTGGTTTTGTTTCTGTAAGTGCATGACTGTAAATACATTCAACAAATGTGTGTGTGTGCTGTGCGTGCGTGCGTGCGTGTGTGTTTTTGAGTTTGCCAGGAAGGCAGCCAGCAGCATGCCAGTGGGAGGTGGTGTACCCAGCCCAGACACTGGTTGTTTATACTACTCTGTTTATTACTGGCGCAGTGCTACTCAATTATCATCTGATTTATGGATTGGCATGGCGTGTACATGTGCCCAAAATGAGCGGTTGTGCAGTGCCAACTCGGAGGTACTGTATGTGAGTGTCTGCACGTGTATTTACTTCATTTGTGTGCGCGTGCAAGTGTGAAAAAGAAGCAAAGAAAGAGGCATGTTTCAGTATGTGTGTCTGTATCTGAAGCGGTTACGGTTAGTTGTGTGCCGGTTGGCACGTCTGCGTATGCAGATTGATAGTGGGTGGTTTCTCTGTCGGTGGATTGTCTACCGCACGAAGGAAACCATGAGTGTGAAACACGCGTTGGCCCCATCAGGTGTGTTAACGCTAACTACGGTTCTGAATGGCTTCGAATGCATCTGGATGGGCTACATGTGCTCAATCCAACACAGCTTCCTGCCTCATTCATTACCCGTTTTACAGACTCTGGCATGGAAACCGTGTGCTGACTCAAACTGTGTGGGAACATCAAGTATAATAGGGATACAGTAGCTCCCGCAGAGTTTGTTCACACAGTCTACTCTCTGTTTCAGTGTGTTTGTGCATGCGTCATGCCTCTAACTCTACATGTGTCTGCTGCTCACATGCAGCTGTCACCAGAGTGTGCCCGTGCACATGTGTGGCGTTAATCTGCACGTTGAGTTTCTTGTGGGAAAGGAGTGTTTGGAATCAAGCATTGGAAGAGTTTCTTTCCCTCCTCAGCTCGTCCATCTTATCGGGGCTGCTGTCTCATTAGTGTCAGCCAGTCACTCCTATCAGCCTGACCCCTCCCGTCTGGTCAGCACACACAGGTCAGAGGTCAAATGCAGGTCAGCTGCAGGTTATCAGAGGAGGATCCTCTGCAGTTATACACTGCCGCTGTGATAATATGTAAAATAAACAGATTTTCTTTCAAGCACATGAGCATTTCATGTAATTTAGCTGCTGTAGAGAAAAGTGGAGCATCAAGTTAATGTCACGTTATCGATGGAAATTCTGATTCAACATAAATACAGACGATATTACTCGCACATGTGTGTCTGCGCACATGTGTTATGTGACAGCATATGGGCGGAAGAGTGTGTCTTCGTGCCGATTGGACTTCTGTGTAAGACAGTGCGAGAGGCGTCTGGGCAGAGGATGAATGTCTTTTTAATTAGAGTGTTTCTGTTGGAACTCAGTCAGATGGCCTATTAACCGCTATCTGGATGAAGACAGAGAGAAGAGCAGATGAGGAAATAGACACTTTCTCATCCAGTTGGCAACGCAGCAGAGGGAGTCAAAGATGAATATAGCCGGCAGGTCATTGTAATAAATACCTTCCAGCACACAGGGGAGACGCACTCACAGCTATTTCATAGCAATCTCCAACTGTAATTCACCAGTGATAACATTAGGTAGTTTATTGTCAGTGCTTTATTTACTGTCATGCATGTAGGTGTAAATCCTAGCTAATCTGCCTAAGTGATCAGAGACACTGAGCAGGCTTTGTGGAAAGCATCTGCATCAGCTGCTAACACTAATGCTAATAGTTGGATTTGTTAAGTAGAGCTCTGAAAGCCACGGTTACTGATCTCTTGGAGCAGTTTTCGCACACATGGTGGACTAAAATGGAAAAATGAATTCATTTCATAGTATGACATACTGGGAGTGAATCATTCTAATCTTTTCCCTATGAATTTAATTAAGCAGCACTGTGAGTGTTTGCCCTGCATCATGTTTTGTCCAATTTATATAGTTTGTAACATGGTGTTGATCTTAAAGTACAAGAGAATGAGTCTAGTTGATAGTATTTTTGAAACATGACCAGTTTTAATAAACCTTAAACATCAGCACTGAGTATACTGATGCTTTCAAACATCTGCAGTTGGTGACAAACGTTGTTCTAACATGGAAAATGTTTTATATGTTGGGAGAATTTAAAGCCTGAATTTCTTTTTCCTTCACTCCTTCCTTTCTTCCTTCATGGCCATATATTGTTAACTAGTGGAATTATTTAGTATAGTTCTTAATGCTGTTACAGTCCTATACTTTTAATGTTTCTGTGGTGATGTGGGAGCTAAACTTTGAGAAATAAATCAGCCTCCCAGTCTCACCGTATCGCAGCTATTGACGTGGTAAGCACTCTGGTATGTAAGGGAGGGTCTCAGGAAAAGGGAGGTGTGTGTGTATATGTGAACGCATGTACAGTATGTACTGTGTGTGTGAGTGGGGTGACACTGAGGAGAATACATGATGGTAGTGTAGTTGGCGAGGGTCTGTTGACTGGTAGGAAATGACGGTTCGGACAAAAGTTCATGCACTCAAACAACCGTTTCATTTTGGGCCTTATTCCTTCAACCAGAATGAAACTCCAGATGTTGAGAACATCAGTCTTTTGAAAACACGCACACACTCTATGCATGCACGCAAATACACACATAACCTCCAAAGTCTCTGTATTCAATGTTAACTACATGAAAATGTTTTTAAACTGTGTGCATTTTTGTGTATTTGCTCGTTGTTCGTACAATTTAAGTGTCAAATACATAGACAATGCCCTCCATGAGAGATATCATCATGGTATCTATAGAAAATTAAAAAAAGAATTATAATGCTATCAGTCAAATACATCTTTTACTTTGTTTATCTCTTTTTTTTTCTTTTTGGCAAATGAATTAAGGCCTTTACACTCAGGGGGGCGTGATGAATAAAAGACGCAAAAATGCGAAATATCACCTGCGAATATTATATGTCTAGGGCTTTTATTGTGAAAGGTAAGAACAGAAGAAGTGGATCTGGTCAGTGCTGCCTTTGTCAAGGTTGAAAGGAGTAATAAAGTTTGCAGTCTTAGTTCGGACTACAGAGCCTCCGTGTTGTTGTTTCATAAATATAGGCACAACTCAACCTGTTACGCACAATGCAAAAAAAGGCATCAAGCACCTTTATTCGCGGTGCAAAAGCTCAGAAAAATCAATCTCGTTACGAAAAAAGTATGTAATTTTTCGCTGTTTAATATTCACGTTCTGTGTGAAAGTATTCATGACAAAAACAGTTTGAAAAAATACATTGACGTGTGAATTAATTGCATAAAAAAACGCCCCCCGGTGAGTAAAGGCCTTTACACTCAAACTACGAGTGTAGGGAGGTGGAGAGAGAGTCTGTAACCACAACTGTACAAAAGTGTGATTTAAGAGGTGCTGGATTTATTTTCATGATATTATCATATGTGTATTATTAACATGATATCAATATTTCATTTTTAAACAGTTAATGTCAATACCGGTATATAGCGACACCCTACCCTACAGTACATACAGTGAATGACACTACATCTTCTCATATTTAAACATGCAGACACACAAGTAAAGCAGACATCTTCCTCTTTAACCTCCTTTCTGTTTCACCCTGTCACACACACACACACACACACACACACACACACACACACACACACACACACAGACAATATACAAAGGCAACAGTGAGACGGTGTTTGTGTTGCGATAAGAGTCGACATGTCTAAGCACCATAAAGCATCTATCAGTAATAAACAGACTTGTTCTGTTTGGATCTCTCAGCGCTGCATCGAGACAAGCGCCTCAGATAAAACCTCAGACTCCAGTGTTGATCCAACTGCCTCACGCTATACTTTCATAGTCCCCCCGTTTCTCCTCCATCTCTATCCTTTTCCTGTACCCCTCCTCTTTTTTTGCATTGCAGAGAAAACGTATTTAATTCAGATCATATCTGCCTCTTGTTCCATATATTGTGCCCTGGTGTGTCCTTGTCTGCTTGAAATTGGAGGATTTTGTTCCACTCTGCTGTTTATTAAAAGAGAAGAGGAGGAGACAGAGTAAGAATTAAGAGTTATGAAGGGGAGATACAAATCTGGACTTTTTTCTTAAAAGGTTATTACTCCTTTTAACCTTTATTTACTCAGGAAAAGTCAACTGGAACACCCTACTTAATATTCGCAGTTTCCCACATTCAGATCTGGGGGCGTCCCGCTGTGACCGCAGCTTCCTGCTTGTTGGCCGCTCAGCAGCTCTGCTGAAGCCATTCATTTACTCTCTGTGCCTTGCTCGAGGGCACGTCAGCAGTCCTTTATTTCCAGAGGATCATTCATTCAATCTGTTTTTTTTCTCAACGCCCTTCTAAATGGATGTGAGTTCAAAGGGACAAACAAGGGGAGAAATGAGGAAAAGAATGTTACAGGGATAATGGAAAAAAGAGAGTAGATGAGAAAAAGAATAGAGATATACAAGAGAAAAAAACATGACAGAGCCGTGCTTTGACAGCCAAAAAATAAAGCGGAGCTGCTTATGTTGGAAGGCGGATGTGTGGAATGCTCCAGGTGAAAGAAGCAAGAGGAAATGTGAAAAATTACTTATTACGCTCAGTTTAGGAAACGGCTGGACTCATGCATAGCGCTCTCTCTCTCACTTCATCTTTCTAAGAAATGTCGCAGCAATAAAATACTATTTTCCCCCTATGAATTTACTCATTTCGGTACTCAACAAATCACACTTCTCCTTTTCATATTTTCCACTCATATGCAGCCCAGCCCGTCTGCTCCTTATTCACACTCTACGTGCCCTCATTTGCCTCTCACACTGGTCAAAACACTTACTTCATTTTGCACTGATGGGATGATGGGGGTATATCAGTGATCAAAAGGGACCAGCGTGTCTGCTGGTTTATACACCTGTGCCAGTGGCGTCTGAGTGTGATAGCTGATATGCCCTCATGGCAAGTTTGTCCTCTATGGACATGCCTCTGAGCTTAAAGAAACACACACACACAGACATCAAAGAGCAGAGTATAAACAGATTCTCCTCCTCCTCCTCCTCCTCCTCGCTGTGTAAATATGTGTGCACATGTACGTGTGTGTACACATACTTCATTCATAATGGTAACAATTGAATAATAATCTTTATTTTGAGCAGCCCTTTTTCAAAACCCACTCGTAAAACTGATAAAAAAAATGTATAAAATCAACAATAGAGTCATTAAAAAAGAAATAAAGAGGTAAGCCAGAGACATGACATGACAGGCCTAATAAACTGACCAACGCTGTGTTTTTGTACAAGGGGAGTAATATCAGATATAAATACTGACATAAAGTTCTCCCGTCCCGCTCTGTCTTCTCTTATTATAACAAATACTTCCACAAAGGCTTTGAAATGCTCTGTGTGTATATGTGTGTGTGGCGAGGTGACTGTGTATTAGATTTATTCATCATCTTGTAGGTATGTTTCACATGAATTGCACACCAACATCACTCATGAAAGCTGACACACACACACACACACACACCATTCTAAGGGCAGTGACAGCAAATATTTGCCCATATGTGGGGGCAGCTTGTATGCTTTGCCCAGAGTAAACAATCCCGTGTGGATATGGAATAATAATGTGGCGCGTTTTAGCAGCTGCTCGGTCACAGCCTGTTTACAATGTTGGAGGGTTCTCTTAGGCGCTAATTTGTCACTGTCAGCTTTCTCGCACTTTCAACGCTTTTTTTTTTTTCTTTAAGTGTGAAGTCCAAACTGGGAGCTCAAAGACTGTGTTTTGATTCTATTTTGAGAGTGTTTGTGAGAAAATATAGATTGTGTATAAGTGCAGCTGTGTGTGTCTTATGGTGTATGGGTTTTCACTCGTCCCCACCAGTGTGTGTGTTCGTATATGTGTATGTATATATATATATATATATATATGTGTATATATATATTAAGGGGTGACAATCACCAGAGGTCCAACAATACTTAATACAATGATTAAATTGCGATTTCTTAAGTTTTTTCAACTGCAAATTATGCAGTTTTCACTCTGTGCATCTCAGAGCTTTCCTCTTGAGGTCAGAGGTCAAGGGACCCCTTTGAAAATGGCCATGCCAGTATTTCCTCGCCAAACATGACATGGTTGGTGACAATGGATTTCTCAGGTTTTGTAGTTTCATATGATACCAATATCTTCACTCTAGCTATAAGACTTAGCCTGCTATAACCTGAAAGACAGAATAGCAGCCGTCAGATTGTTAAGAGGTTAATAGTTTATATGATAAAAGATTGATACTTGACGTCCATGTATTGATACAAAATTGCCAGGCAAAATATCGCGATATTATGCTGTATCAATTTTTTTTCCCCACCCCTTATATATATATATATATATATTCTGTGTGTGTGTTTGTGTGCCTGTGTGGATCATAGTTGTCTGACTAAGTAAGTTCAGTAAAGGACAAGGAGCATGTCTGTAATCAGGAACTCGGCAGATTTATTATCCCGTGTGTGAGCTTCTGGCAGTGTCTATAGACTTATTTATTTTCTAAAACCACATGCCCTTGTGTGTGTCTGTGTCATCCTGTCTTATCTGTCCTCTTGCACATATCTATTTTTGAGAATGTGTGCATGTGCTTGCATCTCCCGTCTGCATGTGTTTGTGTGTTTTGTTGTTGAAAGATTTACACAGCAGCAGCGTCTCACCTCCATCAGGTCTTGTCTTGTCTTGTCTCAGTCAGCCATGCTACTAAGACAAGAAGACATACGCACAGTAGCTCCCTGCTTCACTGTACACACTGCAGCCCTACCGTTTACCTGTACGATGCAACATGCAGGCATTGTTTTAACTCTAAAAAATACAGCAGAATTATGGGTTAAACAACATCATGTATATACATTTTATATTTTGGATGTCAGTACTAAATTTAATGATTTTGACACATTTACCAACAAAAGCAGCACAAAGTCAAAGAAAATTGTATTTGAAGTGAACTTGGGCCATTGTGTTACATTTACATCTAGGACATACACGATAGTCATTTTGTGTGAGATGCAAATCTTTTTGTATTCCATGGTTAATTTACATTTCTTTATTGAGCATCTCTTTATCTGTTGTCACCCATATATCTCTCTCTGAAGGCAAATCAAGTCTCCAAACATCCAGAAGCAGACGGTGGCGGGTGAGATGAGGAAAGACGCCCTCCCTGACGGACATCCACACTCTTTATCGCAGGTTTGAATATGTGTGTGTGCACACGTGTACATTCCTTGTCCTGTAGTTTAGCTCTTCATCACCTCTTCATCCCACAGTGTGCAGACGGACTCTTGCTGTACTCATGTATCCTGCCCTTTTCTCTCCTCTTCTTTCCTTCTCACCTCTTTTGCAAGCTGTTCCTCAGGAAGTATCACCTTTTCCCCTCGATCTCTCTCTACGTTCTCCCTTTCTGAATAATTCTGCTCTTCCGATCAGAGAGAGCCCCTTTCCCAGTCTTTCATGCCTCCTGCCCTGCCTCCCTCAGTGCATCTCAGAGTCAGTCCTAAGTGGAAGAGACAGGCATTTAGTCCTGCAGAAATCAGCTCCATACGCCAGCCAGGAGCGCCGGCATAATGGCTCAGATGGGAATAGTAAAGAACTGATTAGTGAGGCAGGAGAGAGACTCTTGATTTACCTTTTTTTTTATTTGTATAGGTCTTCTTAGGTGTCAACACGAGTGTCAGCTGTTTGCTTGACAGTGTGTGTGTGTGTGTGTGTGTGTGTGTGTGTGTGTGTGTGTGTGTGTGTGTGTGTGTGTGTGTGTGTGTCTGTGTGCATGCTAGCCTGCAGAGCTATGCTGAGGTGTTAATATGCAGAGTGCAGCCATGCCAGGTTATTCCCACAGGACCGATGAAGTAGAGTACACCTCTCTGTACCTCTCTGCCAAAAAGAACCAGAGCTGCTCTCAGCCTGTTTTTGGTAGAGCTATTTTGTTATTTCTGTGTGTGCTGGCAGGCAGCATCCAACATCCTATTTCCTCTTCTAAACAGTGTCTGAGTAGCAACACATTAATATTTCTACAACCTGGAAAGAGACATGAAGTGAGGGCCAGAAAGAAAGAAAGAAAGAGGTACAGGGACAAATGCAAGGGAGTTTTGGGGTTGATGTCAGGTGAGATAGATGACATCCACAAACAGAGCAAAATGGAAAGTTTCAGAGGTGATTGATTTGTATGTTGTTGGTAGTCTATCATTCCACGTGTAGAAATAGATGCACAAATGTGTAGATATCACTGGATAGTAAAATATTTGCAGATCATGGTACACATTTGTGGAATGTCTTCTGTGGGTTACAACTAATAAAGTCCAATAAAAACTTCCATAGTAGTCCATGTATTATAAAATACTGACCAGAGATAATACATGTGTTTATAATACAAGTTTATTAAACCTGGCCAATACTGATATTAGTATTTGAAAATGTAAAAAAGATCTGATAATAGCGGCATGGCTCTATGGATGTCGTTGTTTGTTGGTAGGTCAGTAGGTAGTTCAGACTGAAATATCTTAAACATTATTGGATGTGATCCGATGACTTTTTCACTTTTTCACCCCAAAGCACGGATTTTCGTGTGAATTATTCAGACTTTTTGTGGATGCTTCAAGGAGAGGAAAACATGCACATTCTCAAAATTGTTTGTGGTGTTGGCATTAGATCCCCTCCAATATGTACTTTTTTTAAAAAATGACTTGCCCCCGCACACACTTTTCTCTGCTTTATTAGTCAACGTTTAGGTCAACAAGGACCTTCATCGGGACATTAAGAAGATCAAATGGTGGTGTGTGTTCTTTTAAACACCACCAAATCAATGTGATTGGATGATTGTAAGTGTCTGCCATCCCTATTGGTTGAGGAAGTGACATCATCACATATCCATTGCACCATGAAAAAAACAGGAAGAGAAGATTCTTTCACTCTTATGAATGCTTGCACACTCACAAGTAACATTTGTGCGGGGGGGAATAAATATGCGGACGGACCTCGATTTCAGTGGATATGGTCATTACCCGTCTGAAAAATAGGACATGCAGGATTAAACCAAACACTCCATAGAATTGGCAAGCACCCAACTGGACTATGCACGCACTGTAATAAACCGGAAACTGTCAAGCATGTTCTTATAGAGTGCAACAAATATGTCAAAGAAAGAAGGGAATTGCTATCAGGAGTAGATGATGGAAATATTACAATGGGGAATCAGCTAGGAAAGACATCTAGGAAAGTACACAATCTTCTAATTAATTACTTAAGGGCAACAGGAATAGTGGAGAGAATTTAATTATTAGTAGTATTATTATTATTGTTATTATCATTAATAATGTTTAATTTTAATTTTATTGTTATTTTTATTTATTTATTTATTTATTTTTCTGCCAATCGACTGCTCCACACTCCAGTCCAGTAGGTGGCGGTAATTTCAGATTAGATTTCAGCGGATTTCCGCCAGCGGGAATATGTTTGACCAATGAAATCCTTTCCTCTAATTGATTGACGTCATTCTGCATACTAATTAGCCATGTGCTTTGCGTTGGTTGCCCTGGTTTGTTTTCGGGGCTTTTTTCGGTCCAATGGGACATTTTTCGACCGATAGTTGTATTTCGAAGTAACAATAAATGTACGATAAACATTACTACCTCAACAACCAAATAAAGGATCATATATGGCTTGAGATGCAGCCCAGCAGCTGGGAAACCATGAAGATGGTAATGTAGCTGATATGCACTTGCTAATGTTATATGTTGGTCACGGAATGGGGCTAACATAAATCACTAACATTTCATTTCATTTCAAAATGTATTTGGAACATGTAGAATACAAAAAAAATTAAAGAAAAAGAATGATCATACCAACAAGTGGACAGTCAGAAACGCATAAGAAAAATAAATTGTCAAACACTTGATACCTTGATTTACATATTCGAAAAGGAGTGAGAAGAAGTATAAATTTATTTAATCCCACCCCTTCTCCATAAGTCAATTACTAATTATTAACCAGCTTCCTTATTGAGCATACATATACTCTAATTAACTTTACCTAAATTTGTCTAACTATAATTATTATTATTTATAATTATTCTAACTATAATTATTACCTTTAATCTGTGTCATACAGAAATATAAATTAATTACTGATTTAATTATACTTATCAAAATATAAATTTGTTTTCAATCCAGAATACCAATTCATTACTTATAATATAACTTAATCACAATACCAATTCATTACTTACATATTTAACTTAATCATATTGACAACATTAATGAACATTTTTTAATCAGAATCCCTTAAATTTGATTATTGATAAATTGTGATCAGATGTGCTATGAGCCTTATGTTTGACAGTTGAAAAATAAACTTGTGTTTTCTGGTAAATTAATCATGTACTGGCAAAACTTTAGTATTTCTGTACTGCAGTTTCTTCATTATGGTTTATTTCTTATCTGTCAACGTACATGCCAAAACGAGATATCTTTGATTAGCTCATCCATTTGGCTCCAATCCATATACAAGTAGACAGTTGAACAAAATTGTGCTGCTCTCTGAGGCCAATGTGCAAAACAAAACACAACAATCCAGACAAAACAATGCAGGCCTGTCTAACAGCACAATTGTGACTGTACATATTATAATATGATATAAGAAATATTAAGAACAGTATGATTAAATACAGCAGCAATATATAGATATATAGATTTGCAAAAAATACTGTAGACATGTAAAACTAATACTACATAAGAGTTTGAGTGACCACCTCATATTCCAGCTCACTACCTATGATGTTGATAAGTAGGGCTGTCAATCCATTCAGATATTTAATCACGATTAATCGCAAATTAATCACACATGTTTTATCTATTCAAAATGTACCTTAAAGGGAGATTTGCCAAGTATTTAATACTCTTATCAACATGGCAGTGGGCAAATATGTTTGCTTTATGCAAATGTGTGTATATATTTATTATTGTAAATCAATTAACAACACAAAACAATAACAAATATTGTCCAGAAACCCTCACAGGTACTGCATTTAGCATATAGAATAAGCTCAAATCATAACATGGCAAACTGAAGCCCATCAGGCAACAACAGCCGTCAGTGTGTCAGTGTGCTGACTTGACTATGACTTGCCCCAAACTGTATGTGATTATCATAAAGTGGGCATGTCTGTAAAGGGGAGACTCGTGGGTACCCATAGAACCCATTTCATTCACATATCTTGAGGTCAGAGGTCAAGGGACCCCTTTGAAAATGGCCATGACAGTTTTTCCTCACCAAAATTTTGCGTAAGTTTGAAGCGTTATTTAGCCTCCTTTGCAAAAAGCTAGTATGACATGGTTGGTACTAATGGATTCCTTAGGTTTTTCTAGTTTCATATGATCCCAGTATCTTCACTCTAGCTTTAAAACTAAAAATCGCAAGTTGCGTTAAAGACATTAGAGGCGTTAAAGCAGATTTGTCATTATCGCGTTAACTTTGACAGCCCTAGTTCTAAGTGCAGTGTGCATTCTGTATATCGTGTTTGCTCAGCAGTCGGGTTGCGTTGTGGCCTCTGTCTCGCTCTCTTTCCCCCTCTCTCTCTCTCTCTTCGTTTATCTTTGGTTCCATCAGGAACACAGCACGCTCCGAGGGTAAACACAAACAAACAGGGCCTTCCCTCTCCGCTCCCTCTCCCCACCCATCCAGGAGAGTTTATGTGGGATGGAGCGATAGCATCTCTCCGCTCCATCGTCTCCATCGCGCCACGCTGCACTTCACAAACACAGAGAAAACACACATCGGAAATGTTCACTTCAGGCCTTCACACAGGCCTTTTATTTCTCTTTTATCTGTAACGGAGAGGCTTCAGCGACACTCAATACCCCCCCACCCCCCTCCCTCTATTTAGACACACAAGGATTATAGAAAATCTGGGGACAGTTAAAGAAGATAGACACATTTCAGGATTTTCATTCACTCCGAGCTCGTTCCCACAGTCTGTACATTTGACTGAAACTGTATATGAAACTTCTGGCCATGCACACATGCTTAACATTTTTTAAATCATGAAATAGGACACATAGAGGTTGATGCTGCACACTTAACTTTTTCGACAGAGACAGATGTCTGTGTGGTTTGTGTGTGTGTGAGGCTGAGGATCATAGGTACACAGCTGCTGGAAATGTGCATTCTCTCACTCTCTGCTCGTTTATTTTAGTGATTATAATCCCTCCATCAAACCAGAAAGGGCCCAGACTCCATAATGATCCTTCCCAAGGGCATAAGGTGATGATTGGTGCTGCAGCGGCAATTATCTTTCCATTTCTCCGCTCTCTCTGTATCTCTCTTGCCCTTTTTTCCATTCTTTTTATTCTTGAAAGCCAGCGATACTCTCTTGTTACTAATAAAACTCACATAACACACAGATATGCACTGACACAGACAGACAGACTCTCACACACACACACACACACACACACAGGCAGACACCGCTTTCTGGTCAGGTTTCACTCGGGGGTCCAGCGGTGGCAGCCCCATCGCAGTGGGGTGTGTGTGTGTGTGTGTGCGTGCATGTGTGTGTTTCTGTCTGTTAGGCGGGGTCAGACCAGTACTTGTTGATTCTGGTGCATCGAATTACTGCCCGTCTGTCACGTCCAATTACAGCCTCGGAGAGCTGACGCACACAGCCTGCCTCTGTACGTGTGTGTGCGGGTGTTTGTCGCTCACCTCCAGCTGTGTCGTGCTGACGTGACGAGCCACAAGTATCAGCTTGTGATTCGGCTGGCTTGGCACTATTTTCATCGCCCTCAGGGATAATCCCGTCGCTTTTGATTTAGTCAGTATCGCTGAATTAGTCAGATGATTAGCTATTTTTTATAATATTTACGATTGGATTTGAAGAGGTGCCTGGACCACTATCTATGTATGATACAGGTGCCAAGTCCAAACTCACTTTAATATTAATTAGGGGCAGTTAATAGGCCATTCATATGTAGAGCTGCAACAATTAATCGATTAATCAATTAGCTGTCAACTATTAAATTAATCCCTAACTATTTTGATAATTGATTAATCGGTTTGAGTATTTTTTTTAACAAAAAAAAAATCTAAATTCTCTGATTTCAGCTTCTTAAATGTGAATATTTTCTGCTTTCTTTACTCCTCTATGACAGTAAACTGAATATCTTTGAGTTGTGGACCAAACAAGACATTTGAGGACGTCATCTTGGGCTTTGGGAAACACTGATTGACATTTTTCACCATTTTCTGACACTTTATAAACCAAACAACTAATCGATTAATCGAGAAAATAATCAACAGAGTAATCGACAATGAAAATAATCGTTAGTTGCAGCTCTATTCATATGCATCCTGCATGTCCCATGGCACTGTCTCCTAAAATGACTTCCACTGGACTCTTTACAGTTTTCCATGTATTTACCATATCTTTTTTTTGCCGTCAGAATAGATTCACCATGTGTGAGGAACTGTTTAGCCTAGAGCTCCTTTTATGCGATACAAAAAGTAGCTTATTCAGAGTGCTGATCACACGTCGATCTCCTGTATACCTGCAAAGCTGTAATTGTGTCTAAGCATTCTGAACTCACTAACTGGCTTTTACATGCAGCCGTTTCTGAGTTGAAATGTCAGTTTAGGAAACTTACAGCTTGGCTTGGTGAAACACTGAAAACATTTCAGCCAGGGAATTTTTCTCTTTTAACTTGTTTTTCTTTGTTGCTGTCTGGAGAGAGTTTATACGCCCTCATTGCTTCCAACAACGTCTGTTACTCTGGCTCACCTGCTTGCAACTTGTTGCTTAAACTGTGTCTTTTGATTCATACTTCTATAAGTGTGTTATCAAGTTTGTGGTGTTGAAGCTTCCAGTGTTGATTTATCCCCCTCAAGTACCTATTAAATATCCAGTGTTGCTACTTCTCTTTATGTGAGGTTGCACAAACCGTGGCTACGCAAGTGTTTACAGGATGTTTCATATTCAATAGTTTCATATCAGAATGTGACTTTCATTTGATTTCCTACAGCATCTGATCTGGTGTTCTTGGCTAGTGCGCAGTAACCACTTGGCACACCCCTTAGTTTGTGTTTTGCAACAAGTGTAACTGAACTCCTCTTTGTTCAGCTTAAAAGTGTCTCCTTATCCATGTGACTCCAAGTCCTCTGCTCTGCTCCCAGAAAAGTGTGAACGTGTGAACTTGAAGGCGAGTCAACTGTTGAGGAGCAGGAGAGAGAGTTTTAAAAAAAACGACGAGACGAGAGAAAGAGAGAGAGAGAATCGGGGGTTTATTATTTCTGTCCAGTGTTTTCTTTCACAGTTCCATCACCCAGTGTGGAGAGGGATCCTTTTCCCCCCACTCACCATAGGTGTCAGGGAGGCCACACACAAACTGTGCATGTGAACGTGCACGGTCTACTCCACACAACCACACTCACATGCGCACACTCATACGGATGTCAGCAAAGGTCACAGCACTTACACACTCTCTCTCTCCATCACTCATCACCCTCTTCTGTCTTGGCTGTGTCTCTTTCTTCTGAGAGAAGTCTTGTTCTTCTTTCACCACGGCTTTTTTTTTTTACGTCCTCAAATCTTTCCTTTTGTTTCTACTTTACACGGACTGGTTTCCTTTTTGGAAAGGGAGCAACGAATACACCTTTTTCTCAAATTATCTTTTGCCAATGTAGTGTCATTCCATTGCAAAACATTTCCATGATGAGTTTTTAAAACAAAGTGTACTCAAAGAAAACGCTCTCTCCCCCGGCTTTTTGCTACTTTGTTTCCAACCCGCCTCCTCCTCCTCTGAACTCCTTTCGCCCCCCTCAGCTTCCTCTTTCAGCTTCCCAGGGTGCCATGCGGGAGACGGCGGAGCGGATCGGGGAGCTGGAGAAGGCGCTGAGGGAGAGCATGAACACCTCCGCACATAGGGAGGCTCTCTGGGCGCAAGAGGAGACCGCCCGTGTTCAGGCCCAGAGACAGGTTTACACGATGTTTCTCACACACTGATGGAAGACACATATACACACTCATTCATACACACACACAGATAGTCTCATGCATCCCTACATACAGTAGGCAGCTCTCCTTTTAAACTGAGTGCAGGTCACCTAGGACCACTGAAAAAAATGCAAGGAACTTAACTGCACACCCATGTGGCTAAGAGTGTAACTGCAGGCGGACTGTGGTTGATCAATTATCCTTAATCCCTTAATATGTAGCTCTTAACCAAAAAATATCATGTTAACAAACTGGATAGTCGTATTTTGCTTCCTGTCTTTTCTTCTTAATTCAGTTTTTTATTCTCGAAACATGTTTAATTTTCTCCCTCTAGACTGAAATTTAAAACTGAAACTAAAACTAACAGTCCTCCTCTTTAATTTTCTGCCTCTCGTTATGTTTGCCGTTGCACGCTTGACAATGTGAGCATGTGTTTAACACATTGTGAGTTTACGTGCATGCAATCAGAATTCATTTGCAAATCTGTAGACTCGTAGTCTCGATGGAGTACAGGCTGCCCTTTTACTCTGCACGTCCTGCTATCTATCTGCCTTTCTGACTGCCAGCTGGTCAGTCTACATCTTTAAGTGTATGTGTGTGTGCATTTGTAATGCGTGTGTGTGTGTGTGACAGCGTAGGTGTGTCTGTGGTGGGAAAGAGAAACAGGGCGAGGGAGTGTGTTTCCTCCTGGTGTGAGCGTGCATTTGAATGAGAATGACCTTGCATCGCTGATGAGTGCCACAAGTAATACGAGAGCAATCGGCGGTTAAAACAAGAACTAACATTTTTCGAGGCAGAACGGTGGCTGCGTTGCTTCAAACACACATACATTATGCTCTCAAACACACACACACACACACATTCAAAGATAGAATCTGATAGAGGAGAACATTTAAAGATGAAGTAAGGAGATTGGTGGACAGAGCGGGAAAAGTAAGAGGAGGTCAAACTCAGTTTAGAAAAGTCTGCGAGAGCCAATGCTAACTGTGGCTGTTCTTTTCCTCTGTTTTTTTGCAATTTCTGTACTTTACACGCTCGACTTACAGTCAGCATGGATACTGTGTTTATCAAACAATATTCTGATCCACTGAGAAGTCCGAAAGCATATTTATGTCTGCGGGACTTTTCGCACGCATAGAAGTGGGATGATTCAGCTTTGACCTAAGTTTACCCCTGTGTGGCCAGAATCAGGGAAATCCTTTTCTAACTTGTGACACTCATTGACCCCAAAAGTCAACTTGCTTTTGTTTCAAGTGAATCCAGACCCTACACATAGAGAATATAATGAGCCAGCATGCAGTCATACTGGCGACGACTGCACTTGACACGAATATTGAGTCAGAATAGAGTTGCAGTCGCGCTATGAACACAAGGAAAGGTACCCATTTGGGCCTGGCACTGCTCCGTCGTTGATGCTACAGTAGGCGCTGTCAACACCCTGAACTTTATGAGCCGGCGTGACGTCACCGCATACGGAGGCAGCGAGTCAACATGCCATTAACATGCAGTTATACAGTCGTCAGTCATCTGTTGCTCTTGCCTCTGGAGAAACAGAGTGTGTGGAAAGGGAAGTTGGGTGGGGGGGGGGTAGAGAGAGGGACATCACCTGACCCTGGCACCGTTTCAGAGCGCCCTGCCAGACTCACATTCTCACATTATTGTCCCCCCCACCCCACCTCACTCTTTCCTTGCTTTTCCTCTTTCTTCTCCCCTCTGTCCCAGAGTAATCAGTCTCATGATGTATAATGCGCTGAAACAAGTCTTCCATCAGCCTGACCTGCTGAAATGGAGCATGGGTAATGCCCTGGGTCACTTTTCTTCACACCCCCGCTCTCTAAGTCTCTCACTCCGTCTCCGCTTCTCTCCGTCTCTCGTCTTTCCCCCCCCCGCCGTCATTTCTGCTGTCCATCCGTTGTCCCGAGCCTTCGTTCTTTCCCATCTGCCTTCTTAAGTTGTCTCAGCCGATCATCTCCGCGCTCTCCCTCCATCTCCGCTCCCGTCTCTCTCCCTCTCTCCCCCTCCGTGGCGTTTGAACTAGGCCTCTGAACCAGCAACACCGACGCAAATGGACAAGAGGGGATTTGGCCCTTACCTCTGAGCCCCCAATCAGCTTAGCAACTAAAGGGGCTTTGGGCCAGTCTTAGCGAGCCTTAGTCCGGCTGGGGGGCTTTGCCTTGAAGTTGAGCTAAATTAGCACGCACAGGCTCACCGCTAAGCTGATTAGGTCCCTAATTTCACTAAAATGCATTGTATTCCTTATTAATGATGTGATTGTGAAGCGAGGGCTAGCCTGGGTGGTGGACTAATGGGGGGACTGGGAGGTAGGCAGTTGGCGCATGAGGCTTGATAGACATGTGGTGGGTGTAAATGGAGTTGTGTGTGCGTGACCCTTGGCTTTCAAGATGAAAAGACTGGCTTTGGATTCCTTTAAGCCTGAAAGAAGACATCAAATATTAAACACGGTGTGATTTTGGACGGCTGGATGTCTTGTTGATATTGGGTATATTAACCGCTGGATACTACTGAGGTCAGTTGTTCTTGGCAGGGACATGGGGTGTATTTTATTTAAAACAATGCTTTGTTACATTTCTAGGAAGTCATGACTGAAAGTTGTCACTTTTCCCACCACTTTTTCTGTACTCCCCGCTCGCGTTGCTTTCACCCTTTCTTCTCTCACTCCATATGTGATATTCATGACCAGTCAGTGAGCACATTATCTGACATCTGTGAAACACACCTAGAAGGCCAGCGGAGATGGAGAGTGTCCTGAAAATGTGTGAACGATTTGGCCCCTTCATAAAAGAGGCCCATTCCTTTTTTTCATGTCCTACCCCATGGAGTGCTTCCCCCCTAATACTCCCTCTCTCTGTCTTTTTTTCCTCCCTTCACTTTCTCTCCCTTTGTTCATTTGAGATTCCAACCCTTCAGAATTTATCGTTTGACCATCTTATATCACAAATCTGCAAATCATCAGAATTGAACAAAGATAAAATGCAAATTCTCGCCGCCTCCCATTCACATCAACCGAACACGCCTGCCCGGCACGGCATCCTATTGTAAAGTACTTGTTGTTAAGACAATTACACACTTCCTGTCTCAGGATAATGACGCCCTGAGGTCACATCCTGTCTGTCAGACACACACAGGTTGTCTTGCATGGCTGGAGGGCATGTGGGAGGGGACGTAGTTGAAGGGTTGAGCATTATTCTCACCTGCTCTGAAGTAGAGCCACACTTGAGAGTGAGATAGAATAAGTGGAGAAAGGTGGGAGAGACGAGGGAACCCTTGTTCCCAGTCCAAGGGTCAGTGGACGTATCATTCAACTAACCTCTGAACCTCTGTAATTTCACCTGCTCCTAGATGTCAAGCGGCCATTTGTTGTCATATTCAAGCAGTCATTTCACCTCATTCTTGCATTCCAACACCCCCCCCCCCATGTAGACAAATAAAAGTGCACTAAAGTTTGTTTCTGATTATTTGATGTCCATTTGTACATGTATGAGACTGCAAGTAAACAATAGATCTTGTATATTGAATTTGAACGTAACATGTAATATGATTTAAAGTCATGTGAGTGTCCTGGTGTGTTTCGAGACTGTTTTTTTTTTTTAAACCTCTGCGTATTTGTCTCTCCTTGAATAGTTGGAGGACCTGATGGGGGCTTTGGAGAAGACACGCCAGGAACTGGACGCCACCAAGCTGCACCTGTCCTCCACTCAGCAGTCCCTGCACGAGAGAGACGGACACCTTAATAGTCTTCGCCAGGAGAGACGGCGACAGCTGGAGGAGATTCTGGAGATGAAGTTAGTTTCACACTCACACATTTGTCTTTATATACAGCATTAGATCTGCACAGTATCTACAAACCAATTCGGCGAAATACCGGAAGAAACCAAGTCGCCATTACTGCGTTGGCATCTCCCTACAATACGCACACATTTGTATTCAAGCTAAGAAGTTTACAATTTTCTACTTTGTGTCCTTGTGAAAGCCTTCAATTTGACTTTAAATCATTTATTATCTACTGCGACCATTTGCGTAAGTTACTACGAGCAGCCACGGGTGCTTTCGGCTGAAAGTCACCAGTTAACACAGTTAGCAGACACTACTAGAGTCACTACAACTTGCCACCGCAGTAATGGCGGCGCCACTAGATCGCGTAACACACAAAGTGGTCGCTGGATCCGTCTATATCTTATCTTTACCTTAATTTACCCTATGTGCCTATTTACCTTCTGTCAAAACTAACGCTTTTCATATTGCACACATAATAATAATCGCATAATATGTAACCATGTTCTATATCCTGTACATTCATGGCTATGCATTTCTCTAATCAGTGAAAGAAAGACTTCAACTTGGCTATTGCAGTAATTTGAATTAATTAAACTGCATTTACATCAAGAGAAAAAAACACAGTGTGTAACGCAGAGCAGCAACAGTTGCTGGTAACTACAGTAAGATAAACAGTCGGAAAAAACAAACCACAAATGTTTGTGGTAGTGTCTGCACACCCAGCCCGTAAAAGTATATGATCAAGGATCTTTTATGAACATTGGCACGGTTCGCTCAGCGCTTCATCAGGCTCATTCTCATTACCATGCACAGCAGCACCGTTGCTGCAGCAGAAACCTGTGTCTAATACTGTATTAGTTGATACGCTCACCTGTTCGCATGTGCGTGTGTGTTATAAAGACATCAGTGCCGAGGTGTGTCATGAAGCAGGATCAGCCGTTGTCTATAGCTGCCTTGTGAAAAGTTACATTTATTGAGGACAGGTGGTGCAGCAGCAGGTCAGAAAAACGTGTGTTGTTTTTATCTGTATGTCTGTGTGTGACAGAGAGAGAGTTAGGGAAGGAGGAAAAAAAAGAAGTTAGGAGTACTGGCTGCATTTCCATGTGAAGTTCAGTGATCTGTCAGTGGAGCGGCTACATGTGTGTTTGCTTTGAGCTCTCTGATTGAAGGAGCATGGAGCCACATATCTGGTTGTCATGTGCCACGGAGAAATGCCTTTAATGTCAGCCACTCAGTACAGTACAAAAGGGAAGGCTGGCACATATGTATTGAAAACACAACTTTTAAAATCCATTACGCCTCACAAAGCCTCTCTGATCACACTAACTCTGAAGGAATGTGTGCATGTCTGCCTACAGTATGTGTATGTGCCGGAGAGACCGAGAACGAGAGCGACCCCGCGCTTGTGATACAAACCATCTTCCCGTCCGTTCCAATTTCCACCATCCAAACATTAGCGGGGATGTTTAGCAGAGGAAACGTATTACATGTGATACAGACACAATCCGTGCTTCTACGTATGTACGTGAAATTCAAAAAACGCTCACGGGACCTGGCATGCGAATGATGCTTTTGTACTTTATTGGCGCTCGGCTTGAATTATTATTACATTGCCATTAGAAAGATGTCTTCGAAAGAAGGGTTGCGTGATGGTTGGTTGACACAAACAGAAACAAAGTAGATGGGATTCTTTGCTCTTTGTGTTCTAAGACTTTGACTGAATGCAAGTCTGCACTGGTAAGAGCTAATGAAGGGGGCACGAGTGTGTGTGTGGTCTCTTGTGGCTTTGAACCCGTATGTGTCTGTGTGTATGAAGAGGTCAGAGGCAGGGGTTTGGGGTCACTGATGATGAGGATTAAAGGACTGTTGAATTGCGAGGGGGGGGGGGGCGAAGCTTCGTGAGACTGACTCGCATCTGAAAAAGCCGCAAAGATACGCATGCAGAACGCACACACAACCTCAGTGGAACTCACATGTAATCACTCACGTCTGCTAGACATGCACGTACTTACACAAACTTTTTGGCTTTCTGCTTTAAAAGGGGGCCATATTCCCACAGCACAGCTCTGGTCCAAGTTAGCACAGGGAAAACTAAACAGGAAAGATAAGGGAAAGAGAAAGAGAGGTAACGAGAGAGAGAGAGAGAGAGAGAGAGAGAGAGAGAGAGAGAGAGAGAGAGAGAGAGAATGAGAGGGAGGGGAGGATGGAATGGAGGGGCTGCACAAAACTGAAGTATTTCAAATCTTAGAAATCATGAGAGAAGTTTGATTGCATGCCAAGTTTCTCCTTCTCACCGCTGTAATGTGGCATTTGTCAAGAAGACCAGCTGAAGCAAACCATGTGAGGCACGTTCCCCAGTGAACTGGGGAGCTCTCTGTGTGTGTGTGTTGTTTAATGTGCGTGAGTGTGTACAACCCAGAGAGAGAGAGAGAGCAGACTCTTGGCTTTTCAACACTGTTAATGAAAGAGACAAGAGGGGAAAAATCATTTTCAATATCCTCTCATTGCATGCTGGGCTTCCTAGCTTGTTTTTGGGGTGGGGGTTCGGGGGCGGAGGGGTGGGGGGGTGTTTGTGAGGGTGAGCGGGAGATAGAGAGAGACAGAGAGTGCATTTTCACATTTGCCTTTTCAGATATAGAGCCGAATGCTTGATGTATAAGGAGCAGTGCGGGTCTGCTCTATCACCCCACACCAGATTGAGTTTCCTCCATACTGTACAGTACTCTCTCTTTCTCTGTCTTTCTCTCTCTCTCTCTCTCTCTCACACACACACACACACACACACACACAGACACAGATGGCCTCCAGAGGAGCTAGTCATTAAATGAGTCTAGGGTCACAGGGTGTAGGTGCACAATAGAGAAATTATGTGTTTGGACATTTTGAATAGCTAGTCATTGAGATGTTTCCATAGTCTGAATGGGATAATACTACATGCCACAACATTGCAGTGGCTTACTCAACCTGATCCTCCTGTAGACACTGGGAATGTAGCTGATATTATCTCTGTTTACATTTTGGTGATGGAAAATGATGATAGAGCAAAGAAAAAGGTAGCGGCGGCAGCTTTGAGGCAGGCACATAAAGAGATGCAGAGTTGACAAAGTGGAAATTTTTTTAGAGGTGCAGTAGAGAGAGAAGAGTTTGAGAGATGGAGGGGAAAATCATGCAAACATTAGTAGAAAGAGAGTAAATGGGGGGACAAGGGAGAAGTCGTAGCAGAGAGTTAGGGAGGAATAAGTAAATGATCGAAGGGAAAAAAAGGATGATAGAATGAGGGAGTGATTGATGGAGGGGGTGATGGATGGAGGAGGAGAATGATGGAGCAAGTGGTGGAAGAAAGAACAGGGAAAAGGTCGAGTTTAGCTGCGAGGGGTGGGAGGAGGCCGAGTCTGGTTAGCAGAGGAGGAGAGCTGGAGAGAGGGAGAAGAATGACTAAGCACAACATAGCATGTATCAGCCAACACCTGCACCACATCCACCTGTTGATTCACATTTAGATTTTTTAAGTGCAAGAAATTTGAAAATAAAAATGTTTTTTTGGCAAAATTATGTTCATGTTGAGTTTGAGAAATGCAGAAAGATGTACAACAAGGCAATGGAAATATAGATTTAGAACATGATGACGTTAAGTACCTATCTTTTGCACATTTCTCTACTTTAGCAAACCACAAGTTGGACAAAAATGCCACATAGACAAAGAACACTGATTTCTCAGTGGAACATGAAAGCAATTACACACTCTTATGTCCCTGCCTTGAATTTTTGCTTGAAGGAAGAATCCACCTGCGTTCTGTTCAGTTTTTTTCAAATGGAAATGCCCACTCAGCCGTTACACAAAACAGTGACGTAGGTTTCCAAAGTAAGCTAATCAGTAAAGTTATGAATAATGTGAACGCTAGCACTAGCTGAGTCAGCTGTGCAAAATTTTTAAATAACTGAAAGGGTTAGTTCTGATTTTTTGAAGTGGGGTTGTATGTATACTCCTGTGTTCTGTGAGGTAAAATGACTGTTTTGTGAATGTAGTCTGGTCTCATTTTGAAAACCGCGATATAATGGCTTCAAGTTACTGACGGCGAGGTAAAGCGGCTGTATCAAAAAAGTCTGTATCAGTTGAAGTGTACGCTATATTTAGAATATTTTCACCGCTTTACCTTGCCATCAGACAGCCCTTTCTGACGGGGGACTGAAGCCGTTATATCATGGTTGTCAAGACCAGACCAGACTCCATTCACAAAAACAGTAATTTTACCTTGAGGAACACTTTTGCTGGTCTACCGCTGCATTGATCGGTTAATTTGTTTGTCATTGTGTGACTTTCGGATCCGAACTAACGCGGCGTCAACACAGCAGTACATTGCTTAGCTTCCCTGCTGGTACTCCTGTCTGCTTCTCCAAACTGGGAGAAGCAGACAGGCACGTAAGCTATCGCCCGTATAGTCACTGGAGCCACACACAGACACAGAAATCAGTTCACAAATTATCCTTTGCCTGAATATTAGAGCTAGGGTTCATCAGGAGTCCATACGTCGCACAGTATGGAATACTTATTGCTAAAACGGGACTGCACTTATAGCAAAATAAGAACAACTTCATAGAATATAATAGTTAGCGTGCCGACCGCCATCTGAGTTACTGTATGTAACAGTAATACACTGACTATAACGCTGTATATAGTATATACTGTACATGTAGCAGCGTCATCATGCAGAAACCTAGTCAGGTCACCTGGGAAAAAGGTTTTAGAGGGGCTTGGGAAAATAGCATTTTTTTACTAAAACATACGTACTTTGACCAAAAATTAAATGTTCATATTTAAAATACATAAGGAACACCACTACAGAATGATATAAAAATCTCCACCTTAACAGTAATTTATAGAAAAAACTGTTTCACCTTTTCACGCTTTCTTTTGCCAGAGTTTTGTGCTCAGAATTTGTGGACTATTTGAATAAAAACCTTTTGTGCCATTCTGCAAAAGCAAAATATCGACTATATCTTAACGCTCACTCCTTTTTATCATGTCATTAACTGAACACGCAAAGGCAAATGAGCTATTCTATTTGCAGTGTAAAATGTAACAACCCCTAACCTGCAACCCTGAAATTCAAATCTATCCGTGAAGTGTGTCCATGTATCCGTTTGTTGGCTAGTTACAGTAATCCGTGGCATAATGAAGCTTAGAGCAGTAGCGACGTTATGACTTTCAAATCCCCAAAGTAGACATCCTGTCTGCACAGCGCCATTGCCATGGTTACGCTGACTAAACACACAGAGAGACCAGCTGTACTGGCAAGGTCATGTCCCTGCTCACTGATCTCTCCGAGGGGCCTGGACACACATGCACACACCCTTACCAACTCAGATAGACACACATGTACAGCATGCACACGCACTCGTTGAAACCAAAACAGTATACACGTTTATATATTGCGTTCACATTCACACATACTGGCAAAATCTGCAGACAGGTATGGTGTTGCAGTGCCATTGTTGTGATAAGTAATGATGAGCCATGGAGCGTCGGTGCAGTGTGTGAATGGGATTCTCTGTGTTGCAGTGATGAGGAGGGGCTGACCACACATCACCTTCGTCTCTCCTCCGCAAGCGGGTTTGTGTGCGTGTTGCCTCGTGGGAACTTCGGGCCATTCATCATGTCTGTCTGTGCTCCCGTGCCCTCTGACACGCGTGTTTACCTTCGACATGTGTGTCGGCTGTGGACCTGTAGGTGTGTTATTATGTCAGGGCCTAGGCATGCTCCACCCTCCTCCTCCTCCTCCTCCTCCTCCTTCTTTGAGGTTTTGTCAATGGAGGGCTTCATCACATGGAAATCCCTGCTCCTAAGTCCTTGTTCAGTACAGTAAGGTAATGACAGACTTCTACCTGGGTCCCCGTACAGTAAAAGCTTCAAGGGGTGGAGAGTTTGCTCAGTTTAGTCGGTTTTTGAATTGTGCTCTTTCAGCTCATGCAACTGGAGGTTAAGTTGCCATAAATTTCACTTTTTCTGACCCATTTTTCCCAGACCAAGTTATTCTCTTGGACTGCACTCTGCAGACGTCATGTCTTGATCTCACTTCTCTCAGAGTTTGGCCGTTCTAGCATCAATTATGGTTATTTCTTTTTTATCACTACTTATTAATATTTTATTGGCGCTTATATCCGCATAGTATTTTTGGCGAGCATTGACCCACCCAGTGCATATGAATTCTTGGAGGTTTTATGTCCTGTACAGTATGTAAACCCTGACTTGAGTTTTGTACAAATTGGCACACAGATGAACACACACTCTGCAGCACGGTAACTGCTGGGTTGCTGTGATAGAGGAGAGGATTTGTGAGCCATGGAGGGGCCGGGTGAAGTGGCATTGGCTGTGTCCGAAATCACTCACTACTCACTATATAGTGAGTTCACTATTTTGTAGTGCTGTCTGAGTGTATATACCGTGTATAGTGGACTCAAAGTATTCCACAATGCATTGTGAAAAATAGTGGACAACGGTGATCACTGAACAGGCACTATATACCATCATGCATAGCGCTGAAAGGAAAAAAATGGCAGATGGACGAGAGGAGACAGAGCAGCGCGATTGAGGCAAATCGATGAGCAAAAATGTTATTTGATGTGAGCAGAGCAGTTCATCATAACTCGAATGGCCACAAAGTACTTTGTATTTATTAATTTGGGAAAATACGCTACAACTGTCAAAACGGCAGACGGCACTACTTTACTCCTTCCGTTCTTACCTTTCACAATAAAATCCTTACTCCTTCCGTTCTTACCTTTCACAATAAAATCCTTACTCCTTCCGTTCTTACCTTTCACAATAAAATCCTTAGACATACGCTGCATTACTGCTTACCAGGGGGAACTTAAATTCACAAGTGTTTTTCCTTTTTGCAGATGAGCTCACTATATAGTCATCTACATAAAGCTCCCTGGATGGTGAGTAGGAGGTAGTGAATGATTTTGGACACAGTCATTGTCTCCCAAAGTCAACTTATGAATGACTGGAAGGCTAGAGCTGTCTTATGAAGCTGATGTCGAACTGAAAGATGCGCTCAGAGGGCATTGGTCGAAAAGAGAGGACAGCACATGTACTGTACTGTATGTCAGTGTGTTTAGTTAAACTGATAGACAGAGATGGAAGAGTCTTTCCAGAGACAGAAAGAACTTCTTGTCTTAATCTGAAGACTGACGTAGTGAAGATCGGGGGTGATTGTGACACACAAAAACAAAAAAGAATGCAGTGATTGACAACTGGAGAGGAAGATATGAGGCCGCGTCAAGGAGGCTATTGCATGTGGAAACTGCTTTTATCTTCGTACTGAGTCAGTTTGCCCCTCTAGAGTAACATCATTCTTTTATAGTCTCTTCTTTCTTTTAAAGGCTGACATCCTTAACTTCCTCTGAGTATTAAATGCTCTCTCCCCCCCTCTCTGTTTCTCTCTTGTTCTATCTCTGGACGGGTGGAAGAAGGCCTGGAATTTATCACACATACCTAATAATTACTATCACAGGAAATGGTCCCTGAGGAAGTAGGTGCACTAGCTCTGCTAATTAGTGTCAGTCGCAAACACACGTGCACACACTCGCATGCACACACACTCACACACAGCTAATTAGTGTCATTTGGCTGATGTAGAAGTCTCGAGAAAGCCCAATCTGATTGGCCTCAGGGAGACTAACACCCCCGAGTTTACCCGGTTGTATAAATCTCAAGACTAATTGATTGGAAGTCTTGTGTGTGTGTGTGTGTGTGTGTGTGTGTGTGTGTGTGTGTGTGTGTGTGTGTGTGTCGCAGCATTTAAGTGTGTGCGTGAGTGGGCAGTTGATTAGGTGGGCCCTGCGGCCATAAAGAGGCTGACCAGGACGCAGGACCCAGAAGGTGACCAGTGACGGCCTCCTTAACGACGGCCTCTGCCCTCAGGGTCAGCAAAGGAATGAGGAGAAGGAAGGGGAGGTCAAGCGAGGAGGTGTTGTCCAAGTAGAAACATAGAAGCTAATTTGAATTTAGATAGATATAGATAGAGATGTAGAGATATAGAGATATGCAGATGGATAGATCAACAGCAGCAGAGATGGAGCACAAAGGGTTAACTGAAAGTCCCAAGGAGAGTGTGCAGCAGTGAGAGATTTTTTAGAAAGAAAGCAGGATGAGTTATTTTTAAGTACAGCTGTGTGTAATATGTGCGATGTGCTGCGTTGTAAAACAGCCATTAAAACAGTGGCCTAGTGAAATGCTCTCATGGTTTACCATTATGGGCACATGAAATGCTGGTGTATACCCACACTAGTGAGTCAATGGGCCTTACTGGCATATATTCACACACTGTAAACACCTCCAAGCCTCTGTGGTTGGCACACACACCTGAACTCCGGCTCCTGTTTTTTTCCCCTTTGTGGCTTCTCTGGTTACGTCTGTCTGTCTTTATCTGGGTATAAGTATGTCTCTCTGTCTCTGTCCCCGTCTGTGTCTTTGTCCTCCTTTTGTCTTGCACATTTTACAGATCAATTTAAGAAAGGCAGAATCCTGAGAGCTCTCCGTGTTGTCTCTGCAGTTTTACGTCTATGGTATTCTCTCACCTAGTTTTCATCAGAATCAGAATAAGATATAGTTACATAAAGCCCTCACTTAAAGCTTAGTCTTTCTGACTCTTTGTTGGTTTGACTGGACTTTTATTGGCTCCGCACGTCTCTCAGTCTTGCTGAGATGGTTCCCAGGAGGTTTTAATAGAATACAATAGTAGAAAGGACCGCTTCCCAGCACCGGTCTGCTCCAACGCTGCACACCAGTCAGTGTACACCGCAGCAGCCCCTGGCACATCTGAATTGTGTGTGTGTGAGTGTGTGTGTGTGTGTGTGTGTGTGTGTGTGTGTCTGATCTGGTTAATTCAGGTATTTAGACCCAAACTGTAATTATCATTATGTACTTCTCGGCAGTGGCAGGAAACAGCCCAAGCAAGTTTGGATGAGCGTGTGTATCCTCACTGATGCGCATTGACTGTGTTTGTGTGCAAAGAACAACATGTGCATACATGAATTTCGTGTGTGTGTGTGTGTGTGTGCGTGCACGCACGTGTGCACGTATGCAGCAATGATGTGAAGAGCATGAGAGCTATTAGCAGTGAAAGATAAGCATATTGTGCCAGTGGCTATGTGATGATTTTTCCTGCTCTTGTCTTGGCCCCGCTCTTGTTCATTTGGTCTCTGCTAAATGGAGACATATTGGAAACATGACTGTTCTCTCGGGGGCCGGTGGGTATCCAGAGTTTAGGACTGGAAAGGAGAGAAGAGAAGAAGAAATGAGAGGAGAGGGGAAGGAGAGGAAATGAAAGGAGAAAGGGTGGAAAGAGAATGAGAAGAAATAAAAATAAAATCGGGAGAGAAATTAGGGGCCACTGGAGTTAAGCTCACCGCTAGGATTTGAAATCTCGTAAAAAGAAAAAGCAACATTTCTCTTATTTGTTTGTGGAGAGAAATTACCGTTCACAAGCATCACAGACACAGTTAAGTTTCACAACTTTGCAATAAAACTTTTGTCTCATTTTTACGATATCGGAGTTGATGTCCAAGAAAAAGCAAAGCAGAAACCCACTGAAAAGGGAAGGAAAGAGCAAAAAAACACACACCGTACTAAAACCCAAAGTTTATTTGGAGCAAGCGTCACATCTATTCAAGATGGCAACCGCAGTTTAATCTGTGTAGTCCTTCATCTTTGAAGCTAGCATCAATAAGACAGAGAAGGCCTTCATGTGGGCGAAACAGACTGCGCAGAGACAGGACCGGTCACCACTAAACAAACAACACAGGAATCCTGCAGAGACAAGAATGGCTAGGGGGAGTGTGAGCAGAGACAATGGCATGACTTTCAGGCCGTAGATGAAACACAGAATATAGACAGTGTGTGTGTATGCGTGATTGAGAATGTGGCCATTCATGAATGTCTCGATATGAAGTTATGCATGTTTATGTCTGGAGTAATTTAAGTCGAGATCAGAGAACTGAGGAAGAAGTCGTGTCATTTTAGCATAAAACATCCAAAGCCTGAGCAAGACAGTCTAACACTGACATTACTGTAACCAAAACCTCAGTGATTTTTTAAAAATATGTATACATTTCAGTTATTATGAAGTGTGAGGCACTTGGAGAGAGGATGAGGTTGACATTAGAGGTTGTGGTGGTGTGTTTCCTTTCATTTCTGTCTGTGTTTACGCTTAACCTGTAGCGCCCATTGATGCATTCTGCAACAAAAAACACACTTTTTCTCAGAGTCACAATTCAGTCAAACTGGAATGCGCTAGACATCATACATACAATCCAGGAATCAGCAGCTGTTTCTCTGATATCCATTGAGAATAAATGGCCATAAATCCAAAAAGGATTTATGGCCATTTGTAAATCCATTTATAAACCCTATTGGTTTGTCCGTTCTGGGCTACTGTAGAAAAATGGCTGAGCAACATGACGGACTCCGTGAAGAGGACCCACTTTCTAAACTAACGAAAAGGCAACGATTCTTAGTTTCAGGTGATTATACACTAAAGAAAACACAGTTATGAATATTATACTACATTTCTACTAATAGATCCCCCGAAATGTTACACACTGTTCCTTTAAACATACATACAGTCGTCACACATTATATATGATTTCAATGTAAAATCTATAAAGAAAAGCCGTATCCCTGTTTTTTCCTCAGTCGCTTACTCCCTCCCTTTGTGTCACACACACACACACACACACACACACACACACACACACACTCACAGTAACGTGCACTGACATATCTGACATGTCTCTGGTCCACTCAAGGCACAGGTCTCCGGGTTCAGCATTTACTGAAATCAAATGTGTGTGTCTGGCCTTGGGTTACACACTCGATTGAATTAGAGAAATGGTGCACACTTGCACACTTACTCACACACATACACACACACACACACACACACAGCCTCACAGGGACACAGATCTCTATTAAGTTAAAAAAAAAAGAGAGTTGAGTGTCTTCTTCCATTGCGAGGGCTTTTATGTGATAAGATCGGCTCGAGGTGCTCTCCTATGCAGGATTCCTGAGCACATCAAACAACAGTAAACCACATCACAGAGGCAGGAAGAGCTCAGCTCCATTAGCCAGCCCATAAAGAACATGTGTATGTGTAACAGGAGAGCTACGCTAGCCACTACAAAAGGTTTATACACACACAGGACAAACATACAGAGGTATGCAGTCTCCTGTCATACTCACAAATTGGTGGGTTTTGTCTTTATCACTATAATATGAGCACATTCTGCATTTTATTCATTCCAACTGGGTCTTAACTGGGTCTTCATTCTTTTCATCTCATTGTAACGAATCTGTGGATATATCACACAACACTGGGGGCCCTTCCTTTCTCTATTTATCTGCTGTATAGCATGGATCTCTTTAGTCATATATGACTATTGATCAGTATTCATTGTGTTTATTGCTATATCAATGTTTTGGGGATATTTATGTTATTTGTAACATGGCTATATGGAAATATATAGTGTTTTGAAGTAAAACTCCCAGTAAACAGTCAAAATGTAAACATTAAACATGACCAAAACATGGAAAGTGCCTCAGTATATCTTTATAAATTGTATGTATGTATGTATTTTCATCAAATTTATAGTAACAGTTGTAGTCGAACTGTGGGAGAAGACATTCAGTTGCGTCATTGTCTATGGGATATTGGGTTTAATGGTGATATGGCCACTGAAATTTACATTTTGTTAGGGCTGTCAAAGTTTACGTGATAATAACGTGTTAACGCAAATTCTTTTTAATGCCACTCATTTCTTTAACGCATTAGTACAACTTGGGATTTTTAGGTTGTAGCGGGTTCAGTTTTAAAGCTAGAGAGAAGATTGTTATTATTATTTTCCTTTATTTAACCAGGTTAGTCCCATTGAGATCAAAGATCTCTTTTACAAGGGAGACCTGGCCAAGATAGCAGCAAGACAATTATAGTAAAAGTAACAGATAACACATACATTAACAACATTAAATCTTGCTTATACAAAACACTTGCACCCAGATAACCTGGACTGCAGTGATTTAATCAGAGCTTTAAACTCATTCAAGGTAACTAAGTTTTGAAGTTCAAGATCAGACTGCAAATTATTCTACGCATTAGGTGCTGAAAACCTAATAGCATTCTTTCCCAATTGAGTTTGTACTTTGGGAACAACAAATTGCAAAATTTCCATAGAACGAAGATTATAACTTCAATTTTTTCCTTTTTAAAAGAAGGAATTATACCCAGAATGCTTTTGTAGATAAACACATACCAATGACTGAGGCAACGAGCAAATAAGGATGACCAATCCACTTTAGAGTAGAGTACACAATGGTGAGTAATGAATCTCAGTGACTCGTGATACACGCTATCCAGCATGGGAAGACAATGAGCAGAAGCATTCATATACAACACATCTCCATAGTCAATAACAGGCAAAAGGGTAGATTCCACCAGTTTCTGTTTCACACAAAAAGAAAAGCAAGACTTGTTTTTGTAGTAAAATCCTAATGAGAGCTTCAGCTTTTTTACAACATACTGAATGTGCTCCTTAAAAGACAAGTGGTCATCAATTAAGAATCCTAGATATTTAAAAGTAGATACCAACTCAATTTGTTGACCATTTCTTGTTACAATGTTCTCAGACATTGCTGATCTTGCTGTTTTTGAAGTGGTAAAGAACATAAATTTTGTTTTGTCTTCATTAAGAACAATTTGCAGATAACAAAGTTGTTCTTGTACCCTATCAAAAGCATGTTGTAGATATTCAAAGGCCTTAGCAGGAGTTGGTGCAGAACAGTAGATGACAGTGTCATCAGCGTAGAAATGAAAGGCTGAATTTGGAATATTCTGTCCAGGGTTATTTATGTATATAGTAAATTATAACGGGCCCAGAACTGAACCTTGAGGGACCCCTTTTTTACTTGCAATACCTCCGAGGCAGAACCGTCAATCTGAACAGCCTGGGTTCTGCCTGTGAGATCATTTGCAAACCACCCAACTGCTTGTTTAAAAAAAACGATAGCTGAAAGACGTCCAATTAAAGTGATGTGATCAATGATCAAGATACTGGTATCATATGAAATTAGAAAAACCTAAGGAATCCATTGGTACCAAACTTGCGTTTTTTTGTCGAGGAAAAATTGGCATGGCCATTTTCAAAGGGGTCCCTTGACCTCTGACCTCAAGATATGTGAATGAAAAGGGGTACCCACGAGTCTCCCCTTTACAGACATGCCCGATTTATGATAATCACATGCAGTTTGGTGCAAGTCATAGTCAAGTCAACACACTGACACACTGACGGCTGATGTTGCCTGTTGGGCTTGAGTTTGCCATGTTATGATTTGAGCATATTTTTTATGCTAAATGCAGTACCTGAGAGGGTTTCTGGACAATATTTGTCATTGTTTTGTGTTGTTAATTGATTTCCAATAATACATATATACATACATTTGCATAAAGCAAAAATATTTGTCCACTCCCATGTTGATAAGAGTATTAAATATTTGTAAAATCTTCCTTCAAGGTACATTTTGAACAGATAAAAATGTGTGACTTATTGCGATAAACTATTTTAATCGATTGACAGCCCTACATTTTATATTAGACGAGGATGAAAATATTTTTCCTTTTTCCTTTATTGCATCTCCATTGTAATCTCAATGGTAATATAGTTTAGTTAACCTACAAGGGATTCATATTCTTAGATTCTTACCTTTCCAGATATATGCATAAGCCTTATGGTGGAGGAGCTATTCCTGAATTATTTCGGGTAGTTATTTTAGGTATTTTTTCCGAGGGCTAGGGCTCAAGCGGTTCAAGTAATGCTCTGGTTTTTAAAAAGTGGCACACGGGCACGGCTGGAATAATGGCCTGGTAACTTAGTGACATGAAATAACAGAAATTCAGGAATCTTTTCGCTGGCCAAATGGCAATCATTAGCTTTATTAGTACACAACTGGTACAGACACACACACACACACACACACACACACACACCCTACCCAACACTCTCTCCGCAACTGAAACACTGCTCCATCTCTCCATCCTGTCCTCCATCACTTTTTGCAGAAAGAGACGTCTCTCTTATGAGGTGTTTAGTGACAAAAGGCCAAAGAGACACCCGAATACAGCAAGAGAGAGACAGGAAGACAAAGAGAGAGGAGGAAAGGGATTTCGGGGGGTGCAGAGGGAGAAAGCGGTTGACCCAGATTGAGTTTACCAGTTTTTCTTACATTGATTTGAAACAGATCTTCTGTGTGTCTGCTGTCCAAGCCACAGGCAGTGAGGTATCACCCTCTACTCAGGCTCCAGAGGATCTGATTCAAACTGGATGTCCATCACTCACTATGACTGGCCTTGCTCTGATGTCTTAATCATCTCCTGTGCAGAAGTGAGTTAAGGATGAGAGACGCATAAATTGCACGTTTTAAACTGCATCAAACAATAGCACAAAGAGAAAGTAGGTGTATCGTGATGATGTGGATAGCGACAAATGGATCCCAATGACGGGATGAAATTGAGACACAGAGCCCACCCGGCTCTCTGCTAAACCATCGTAATATGTATTAATCCAGTGGATTAGGCTGCCTGCTAGCATTACAGGCATTCCCGTGCCAGTCAGCGATGTTCTGCCCACTGAGGTTAACATTTAATCCTGAAGATGACATACACACAAACAGTGTTATTGCCGCTGATGCCGCACAGGATGCCAGCGCAGAGGGAGCATGCAAATGTTGACTGAGACTGATATGTGCGCGTTGTGGATGGAGGCTCGTGGTAGCGCAATCCTTGAAATGTGTGGTAGAGCAGAAAGAGACTTGGTGGATGGCGAGGAGGGGAAATGGCGGGTGTTCAGAGTGGAGTTATGCACTATGGCAGGCCCTAATTGCTTGCGGCTCCTGTTGTGTGTTTGGCTTTGTTTGAGCATGTCCAATATAACCAGTCATAGGGGAGCCTCTGCCAGAGCAAACACACAAACACAGTGCTGAACCATAGAGAAGGCTTTTATGGTGTCGAAGACGTCAGTAACATGACACCTAGGGCAAACACTGAGTAATAAAGCAATTGCAGCACATTGTTTAGATCCTCCTCCTGGCATGGTTTGTCAGTGTCTCAGTTTCCTGACATCAGTGTCCTGACATGTCACTTTGGGAGCTCCGTGCACGATAAACATACATGCACGCGTATGCACCCAGACATCTGCAAAAACAGTACACATGCAGCATAAACACTAAACGCAGAGACACAAGCCCACATGTACTGGATCTGCACGCACGCCACACTGTGCAGACATCTCGACATGTCAGTCACAGTGTGTTTCGTGCCAGTGTTTCCCCAAACTTCTAAGCAGCTTCCTGGTATGTCTGACTGCATGACTGCAGATAAAAGAGCAATAAACATTTCTTTCTTGCTAGCTAACTTGTATTCCTCACACACGCTTCACCTCCTTTTAACGTTGATGTTCTGTGACAGACATATTTTTCGTGTGTCAAAATGTTTGTGCGTCTATCTGTACCCTTCCCAGCAACAGAGTCTATTCTGGATCCTCTGTAGCTCCGAGGTGGTCTCCAGCACATCCTCGGCACAAAAACTAAAGCTGTTTGTTAATGCGCACCATGTCATCACAGTGTAGATGTAAAGCCCAGACTGTTTTGAGTTGTGAGTGGTGCAGACTTTTACTTTTTACTTTTTTCCCCCCACATGAATGTGTGCCACTTTCTCTGTAATTCTGTCTTCCTGTATTATCTCAGCATGTTTCTCCTTCAAAGTCCAGGAAATGTACAAAAACACACCTGTATTCTCTCTGCTGTAACAGTGGCGGGAGACCTACAGTAACAACTCTGAAACAGACACCATTTTCACAATATTTACAATACAACTAAACAAATCTACACATGCATGCAGTCACAGCAGGGGCCAGAGCAGGCCCAGTATTGTGTCTTTCAGGGCTCTCAGCCCTGAACATTTATGTTGATGGTTGTGTGCCCACTTTATGACCGTCTTTATTAGTGTTTTGGCGAGAACTGTATAGAACTCTACGGGAAGTAAGTTTGTCGCCTGCAAAATCGCATCATTGTGTTTGTCTGCTCAGATAATTGGTAATAGAGAAAAGAATAAAATACGAAGAAATGTATTGTCAAACCAGAACTGGAAAATTTGTCCCCGGTTTCACTTTAATTTAATCTCAAATGTATTTTAGTCCAGGTAACAGAGAT